>NC_033639.1:6869292-7002442 GCF_001540865.1 Ananas comosus
GTACTCCTCACCTCCCCCGCACCCGTCCCTGGCCGCCGCGCATGCCGCCATGCTGCTGGAAGCCGGCCGGAGCAAGCTTGCTCCGGCCAAGCCCGAAATAGGGCTTATTTTGGATGGGTTTGTGTTCTGAGCTTCCCGAGCCTCCCCGATCTCTACGGAAGGGAGCACGATGATCGTAGCTAGTTGCTAATCATCGTGCTCACCTTAGTTTCTGTAGAGGAGACCCCGTTCCGCTGTTTTGGCGATGTCGCTCCGTTTCAGCCTTTTTGGCTGCTGTTTCGGGTTTGTGCTTGTTTTTCCGGCGATCCGAGGCTGTTCCGATGCCTCCGGAGGTGAGCACGGTGACCGTTGGTCAGTGCTGATCACAGTGCTCACCTTATTTTGGATTAGAAGTGCCCGGTTAGTTCTGTTCGGCGCGATCTTCCGTGACTGCGCGCTATTCGCTGAACCTTCGGGTTGCTCCCGCGCTTCCCACAGTGAGCCGCTGTGCTCTGGATCGTGAGCACGGACTTCGGTACGTCGAGACCTGTCAGTACGTGTCTCTGCAGACTTTGGGAGTCCTTGGTTTGCGTGAACGAGCCGCTTGATCGCTCAAATTACATAAAATGATGAGATTTTATGTAAATTGAGGGTCTTTTATGCATTTGTGCTCCTTGTGGCTACTGTGGGCAGTGCACGTGAGTGTGTTTGACCGCTGGACTGATTGTCCATGGTCCGTTAGCTTTCGCGGAAATCGGTAGGTCGATTTCGATGCGTTTTTCGGCGAAATTCGCCGAAAGAACGCGGTTTCGGTTAGGATTCTTTCCGACGGTGTTTGGTTGCTTCGTGTTTTGTCGCTGAGCCTTGTTGGCTGGTCACCATCATCATTTTGTGGGTTTGATGATGATGGGTGAACGACGGTGGGTTCCGGTGTCGAAATAGACACTTCCGGGAACCCGGATTCGTACGATTATCCGACGATGATCGTATTGTTGTGTTACCTCGTGTTAGCTGCCAAGGCATCCAAATTGGAATGTTTTGGGGCAGCGGGTGATTCGTGGTACGAGTCGGTGAGTTCGGGACACTTGGTGGGTCCCGACGGCGTCCCGGTGTGGTTTTCGGGACTTCCGGTGAGTTACGGTGATCGGTTTTGGGAAACCGATTCGAGGATCTGTGTAGGGGTTTGTGAGTCTCGTGCTTTGGGTTAGTGGTTTGGATATTGACTTGGTGGATCTTCTTAGGTCCGGTAGACTCTGTGCGTACCCAGTGTTCCGACGCGACAGTGACAGGTGGGTGCTTCGAGCTGGTAGTCGGTGAGAGCGTTTCACCTCCTTCTCCTGTTTTTCTATTCCAGTATATTAGCTCTACATGTCAGTTGTTTGGTTATCGTTTGGTTATCGTATTCCGTTGACTGCATTGGTTAGTGATTGATAGACATGTAGAGCAGGTTGCATTTGTATTTCAGTACCTCTGTGGACCTTGGGTCCAGGCAACACATCGACTCTCTTGTCGTGTGTTTCGATCTGGTTGATCGAGGTTCGGCGTTGTACGCCCTAGCTTCTATTCCGGTTTGGCATTGTACGCCCTCGTTGTTCTCGCGCCTAGGCACCGGCTTTAGCCGGATTTTGTTCTTTGTTTGAGCATACCAGCATGACTTAGTACGCACTCGGGGGTATCATGAACCGGATACGGTCGTTGGCCACGCCCGATCGAGGTGTACTAATCCGGTAGGTCGTCCTGACGGGCGGCCATGGATCAGGTCATGTGCATGTTAGTGACAGCAGCGCTGAGGTCTGCGGACCAAATACAGCAGGACAGATTGGGTGCAGTTTCTATTCAGTACTTTGAGGCATTCTTTGCATTGTTATTCTATTAAGTAGCAGGTTTGTTTATTGCTTCTTATTTATCTGTTTGTAGCTACTGTAGTTTTCTACAGCATCTTATATTATTTATTTCATCCTTTTGGTTTCGGTTGATTAACGGCTTAGCCTTCGCTGGCTCTGTCGTTACCCACTGAGAAAACATGGTGCGATTCTCACCCACCATTTTCCCCCCTAGGTGACTATAAGCGAGGAGTTGCGATTGGGCTCGACGAGAGGACCGATCTAGTAGTTCGGGTATAAAGCGATCGCCACACCTGGTGTTGTATTTCTTTCCGCCTTAGTAGCAGAGGAACTTATGTATTGTGGGGGGTCTGTACCGTCACGTGGGCCAGGTGAAAAAAAAAAAAATAGCACGCTTTCCGCAACTCTGTTTTCAAAAGGCTTTTAAAATCGGCCCCGGGGCGTGACAGGGCCTTAAAGGTCTGGTCCTTGAAGCCAGGGTCCAGACCCCCTCTGCGTATTGAAAACATAGGCTACGGGGTTTGGTCCCTAGCTCTAGGGTTCGGACCCTCGCTGCGTAATTGGAAATTCAACGGACAGGGTCCGGTCCCTGGCTCCAGGATCCGGTCCCTCTATTCATTCACGCAGAGGGGACCTATGGGGTCCGGACCCCTCACTCAGGGTCCGGACCCTGAACCTCGAAAGGCTCAGTTTTGTCCAGTTTTTTACATTGAAAACACCTTCTAAGTCTTCTAAACATTATCTCAAAAGTAGGATCTCACCACAAATTATTAACATACATACCTGAGATTTCAAGCATCATGAACGAGTCTTTTGATCTTGAATCACGCAATCATCGCTTCAATCTTCTTCTTCAACACTTCAAGATTCCATTTGACAGTACGAAATCCGCCAACTTAGAAAAGTCCTTAACATATTTAGATAATGTTTGATAACTCTGATTATGAATTGAGAAAGTCTAACCTCTATTTTGAAAAGGTTATTCATTTATGACCGTTCATTTTTCAACTCTTAAGATGGACTTGATAATGATTTTTAAATATTACAAAATTTGGTTTCTAAACATTTCTAATTGTGTAGATCAATTTCAACGGTGCCGATTATCAATTTGAAGTTCCGATCATTCAAATTGACTTGATAGGATAATATCCTCAATCCTATTAATAGGATAGTAGATGGACTATATATATATATATATATAGGCCGTGGCTACTATACCATTATGAGTATTGGAGCCCTCATACTCATAAGTTGTTTTCAATGATGGAGCTTCCAAATCGACGATCCACTCCATAAATATGATCTAGAGTATTTCAAACTTTTAGAAATAAATTTCGTAAATTTTCGAAATCATAATAAAGTCCACCAAGCGGGCATAAAATGAACGGTAAAAATCGAATGACATTCTAAAAAAGGATGATCGGATCCTTCAATTCAAGATCGGAGTTATTGATCTTTATGTAGGTAGTGAATAGAATTTTCTATCAAAAATTCAACAAATTCTGATTCTTTTACACCGTTAAACTAGCAAGTATCCCATATCGGCCATTAAATATTGTCAAATTTGTGACCTCTTGATCGTAAGGTAAATGATGTCGAAAAATTATAAAATTTGATTTCTAAAAGTTTTAAATGCTGTAAATAACGTTTAACAGTATGGATCGTCGATTCAGAAGCTCTATCATCGAAAATAATTTATGAGTACNACTTAGCTAGAAATGTGAATCAACTAGAATTCGAACCTGAGATCTCGGATATCAACCATCAAACCTTTTACCATTTGCTCTAGGGACGGTCGGTGAGTCAATTTCTTTTCATACCATAATTTTCAGTATAGCACTGCATATATTTTCTATCAAAATAAAAAAGGAAGCACATCCATTTGAGCAATTTCCTGTACATTTTCCTTTTTTTTTATTAAACTTAATTATAGTCGTTTCTTGTATTCTACACATTCATGGCACATGGAGGGGAATAATAAGACACATTTAAGATATCTAAGATATCTACTTAGGACTCTCTCTCTCTCTCTATATAGAGAGAGAGATAGAGAGAGAGTCCGGCTGGGATACTATCGATAGTACCAAAGATTTGGTGCTATCGAGTTTTTCACCGTTAGATTTAACCCTCTGATTATTTTTACCCGTTAGATTATACTATTCAACCAACTACTCACTCAACGCTGGGGGGCCCACATCATCCTAACCACTCATTTCTCAATCTAAGGGCTAAAAAATCAATAGCACCAATAGCTTGGTGCTATTGATAGTATTCAAGCCTAGTTCTATATATATATATATATATATATATATATAGTTGAGCTAGAATACTCTCAAAAGCACCAAGCGAGTGGTGCTTTTGAGTTTTTAGCCATTAGATGGAGAGATATAGGGTTGAGATGATGGTAGTAGGCAGTGGTAGGTAGTTGTAGGTGTAGTAGTGTTTGATCCAAGTACTATTAGTAATCAAGGAGTAGATCCAAGGGCTAGAAACTTAGAAGGACAAAAGGGTTGGTGCTTCTAAAAGTATTCTAGCTCAATTATATATATATATATATATATATATATATATATATATATATATATATATATATAGGCTACATGCTTACTATACCTATTAATAGGTAGGAGCACTTTCCTAGTCAAGTTGTTCTTGACGATCGAGCATCCGAATCGATTGTCAGAGCCGTGAAGTGACTAGAGGTTTGAAATAGTTAGAAACTAAATTCCAAAATTTTTGATAATGGATTTACATCAACGAGTGATCAAGTGCTCGTAAAATCGATAATTTTTGCGGGCCTATATGAGCGTTTGCTTGTTTAACGCTGTAGAGCCTAATCCAAATTGCTGAATTTTTGATAGAAAATTCTTCATTATACTTATTTTAGATAATTTGATAACTCTGATTACGAACTGAGAAGTCTAACTAACCTCTATTTTAAAAAGGTGAATTCATTTATGACTGTTCATTTTTCAAACTCTTAGAGATAATGAATAATATTCTAAAATAATACAAAATTTTGGTTTCTAAACCTTTCTAATTGTTGTAGATCAACTTCAACCGCTGCGATTAATCAATTTTGAGTTCGATCATTCAAATCAACTTATAGGACAAGGTTCCAACCTATAATAGCGATAGTTAGCAGCGACCCTAATTATTATTATAGTGAGGCTTACTCAGTGCACATCGTGCAAGCACTGAGCCTTCCGTGCTTCTAGTTCGTTTCGATGTGCGACTTCAATCGGATCCCTCCGTTAAACTGATCTCAGAGGGTATTTGAATGTACCTAGAAATAACTTTTTTATGATTTTACGATATCATTTGCCTAGTGAACAAAGGGGCTCAAAATTAACGGGCCTGAAAATAAAATCTTACAAAATGTAATAATATGATATTAAAATTTTAAATCAAAGATATTGATCTTGTTTTATATAGTATAAAGAATTTTCTATCAAAATTTGCACGTGATTTGGATATTTTCTACACCGTTAATTGCCAAACGGCTCATTACGGCCATTGAAATTTGTTGATTTTGAGCCCATTCGATCACTAGCAAATGATATCGAAAAATAATAAAATTTATTTTCTAGGTACTCCAAATACTCTAGATCAAGTTTAACGGAGCCGATCGACGATTCGAAAGTCGAAACATTGAAAACGAGTTGGAAGCATGGAAGGCTCCATACTTCCGATAGCATAGTAGCCTCACTCTCTCTCTCTCTCTCTCTCTCTCTCTCTCTCTCTCTCTCTCTCTCTATATATATATATATATATATATATATATATATATATATATTGCTGTGTGGCTTTGTGATTTTCTTTTGCCATGGTCAACGGTACAGCCACTCACTAATACGTTTCCTCTGTTGCCTCTCACTCCCTGCTTTAAAACCCTGCTCGAGCAAAGAGAGAATCCACCGTGCGCCATGGCGCGGACCATCGTACCCCCGACCCTCCTCCTCGTCCTCCTCGCCGTCGTCGTCCCTGTCCTCCTAACTCCGACGCCCCTCCGCGCCGCTCCATTCCAGCCCGCCTGCACCGACGATCTAGCCCCGATCCGCCGCGAGGAGTACGGCGGTGGGCGCATCGTGGACATCACCCACGCCATCCATCCGGACATGCCCAAGTGCGAGACGGCGCACGGCATCGGCCGCTTCCTCTGGCTCCGTCTCTCCATGGCCAACGGCTCCATTGCCAACTTTTCCGAGCTGAAGCTCTCCACCCACACGGGCACCCACATTGACGCCCCGGGCCACTTCTACCAGGAGTACTTCGAGGCCGGGTTCGACATCGACAGCCTCGACCTCGGCGTGCTCAATGGTACGGTCTTATTTCTTGTCGGCATTCGGTCGAATCGAATCGGAACAGTTATTATATTGTCTAATTGGTCTAAATTTAATTTCTCTTTTATTTTAAAATGTTAATTATAGATATCTTTTTCTAGTTATATTAGGATAACAATCATAATCCGATTCGGCCTACTCTTCTTCCTATCTTTCGGGAGCCATTTAATTCAAGATTTGTAATATTCCGGAAATATTGTGTATTTTATATTCGGAATGATAAGTTTGTAACTAATTTATCAAGCCACTTGACTTGGGCGTTTGTTAAGAATGAGAATACCTTCTACCCCATGATAATCTAATATTCCTACAGGCCTAGTAATCTATAATAACTTCACTACTTTACTACTACCTTTTTAACTATCCAATTTGAGTTGAATAGTAATGATTCAAAATTTTTCAATAGAAAAAATAAAGGATTGTTGAAATCTTATAAACCTTGAACCAAATGACCCCTTAGGGTGTTGGGAATCCTTATACATGTAGGGGCAACTCTTTCATAATTACGATAATAAGATATGCAAGCGACCTTAGAAAATATCCAGAAAATCGTAAATTCGTGAGAAATTCAAGAGTCCTCTTGTGAGAAAAAGGATGCACATCCTTCATTAACCTATTGCTTTTAGAGATTGGTACCAAGATAAGGTCGCGTTGGTTGGTATCAAGATGAGGCCATTAGTGAGACCGTATACGGATAGTCCGACGATCCATATGACTTGTATACTTAGACCCGATGTAAGGCCACTGTTTGACGCTTGAGATAGTGAGCAAATGAAGAACATAGGCTAGACCAGAGTTTAAAGTGCCGCCCCATGCTATACGACACAGGGCGGCACGTATTGTGCCGCCAAGAAGGGGGCAGGGTATAGGGGGGGGTCTCGGACCCCCCCCTTTGTGCCGTGGCACACGGTGCCGTGCCGCATGAGACAGAGCGGCACGATGCAGTGTGCCGCAGCACTGTGCCGTGCCGGCATTGCGCTTTTTTTTTTTTTTTTGCTTTTTTGCCTTTTTTTTGCTTTTTGCTATTTTTTTCTTTGTTTTGTTCTTTGGGGTACCCGAAGCATTGCGGGTAACCCACACCCCCCCAAAGACATTAGAAATCGAAAATCTAATTGTAAGGTGAGTCAAAAAAATTATAATTTAATTTTTTTTGTTTATCACTATACCGGTAAATTAAAAATTTACATATCCGATCTATACCGCAGGGGGCAAAGCCCTCCGCACCCCACTCAGGTGTTAGTGGTGAGCTCCGGGCTCGGGTCGATACGCTTCCACCACAGACATCCATTTTTTCTTCATAAATTATTTTATCAAAATTTGTCACACTGGAATTTTTGGCAAATTAGGGAAACAAAATCAAACTCAATAAACAAATTTTTAGGTACATCAAACATAAAATTTTATTTTTGCACTAGAAGATTGAAAATACTGATAAAATTAAAAGCTAAATTAAATCAATTGATATTTAAATTTATTTATTTATTTGTCATATAATTTATTGCTTAATTTTTTTGATAGATCTACTAATATTTTGAAAAAATTAATTAAAAAATAATTTTTTCAAATACTTTTTAAAATTATTTTTTTTGTATTTTATAAAAGAAAGACTGTAATATTGTCAAAGAAAGAAAGAAAGTTTTTGCATTTTAAGAATTCAACCTATAAAAATTTTTTATTCTGCATCAGATATAATTGTACTATATATACAAAAAAGCTTACAAGTATATTAACTGATGAGTATAGTAAGCTATATATAGTAAATATTTATAATTGTTTGATTAAATCTTTCAAAATAATATTATAAGAGCTTATTGGAATAAAAAAATTAAAATAAATCCATGCCAAAGCGTGCTAGTAGGAGGTCATGCGTATCCATTGGCGCACAAGCGTACCATGTGTCGGTATAGAAGCGTGCCTGTGCCGTACCGTGCCAGGCAGATAGCGGCACGCCCCTCTGCCACGACACTTTAAACCTTGGGTTAGACACTCTGGGAGTGACTGAATCAAGATCCGTATGGCACTGAAAAGGACATACGCTCATTGAGATTCTCTGCCATATCACGTATTTCATACTACATGTGCTTGAGCAACCATATGAATGAGATAAGTGCATGGATTCTTGCTTTCTCATCGTGTGAGTTTTCATGGACTTTTTTTTTTTTTGAGGTTATGTCCTATATATATTTGATGCCCTTAGTAACTATGACTTTATCATAAGGTGAAAGAATTGATGTTGCTACTTTGGGTGTTTCCTATGGGCTTTGAGTGATGCGGCTTTACAACGCATTACTGGGAAAGCAGTCAGTCCTCAACTTAGTGGCATGAGGGCTCAAGAAAGACTAGTCAGATTATATTGAGACATTTTGATTTATTGTCGGCAGGTTGTATCGCTTTAGGAGAGTGATATAATCATTAGTGTTATGATGTGCACAACAGAGGTTATCATGACTCTTTGAGGGATTAGAGATATTGAACTAAACTTAATATAATAGTATTGGGCATCACGAGTCTTATATTTTTGAGGGTTGATGTCTTTATGCTGGCCTTATGCGATTTCTCCTGTAGCACTCCTAAAATGCGGGTTGACTTGGCGTTCATTTTTTTGTATGAATGGAATCAATGGTGGTGTAATGTTGAGAAAGTGTTTTTGATGACATTGATCCCATCATGTGCGAGTTGGAGATGTTGACATTCGGTCACCAAATCGGATGCGTTTATGATCGGTCTCCATCCGATGATTATTATGTTGTCTAATTGCACTAGATTTGATCTCGCTTTTAATATGAAAAGCTAATTAGATATATCTTCTAATCATATTCGGATAACAACCATAAAACTATTTGGACTAATCCTCTACTTATTTTTTTGGGTGTTGGTAACCTATATAAATATACGGGCGATTCTCTTATAATTACAATAATAAGATATGCAAGAGATCTAAGAAAATATCCAAAAAATTGTGCAAATTCCTGAAAAATTCAAGAGCCATCTTGTGAGAGAGAGAATCTACATTCTCCATTAACCTAGTGCTTCTATATATTCTTAAACGGTGGAATATGCACCTAGCTCGTCCGTAGCTCGGTTTACTGCAAGTTTGGAGAGTTAGAAGATCTTTATCAACAATTTAAGGACATGTGAATCAACCTCTATGAACCATGATAGGTCACATTTGAAGAAAAGTTAATGCGAGTTGCTTCCATAAAAAGGGGTAAACTAATACTTCTGCTGCATTCTATATTTTCGAAGTATGATCTTTTATGAACTATTCTTTAAGCCTGTTTGAACGTTGGAATAAGTTTTCAATGACAACTTATTCTATACAAATATTTGCTCGTGTGATTGGAACTAGGGAGTTTGATTTTTGCTCCATAGGAGGTTTTGACATCGACAATTTGGTAGGATAGTATATTTCACCTGCAAAGTGAGTTATCTTATTTCAAAAAAATGACTTAAAAAGGTCGAATTCGGTAGCCATTTTAGGCATTTAATTACATGGACTTTTTTGATAAAATGACCCTGTCAAAATTTGAAATTTGCAAAATGACCCTGTCAAAATTTTATTTGGAAAACTAACCCTCATTTCGCCACGTGGGTGCCACGTCAGGGATTTTTTATAAAGACGGTGAATGATTTACAGTCTTTGTATCATTCCTATGAAGACGGTGAATGGTTCACCGCCTTCATAAGGTGGTGAACCATTCACCGCCTTTAGTGCAAATCCTACCGCTCAAACAAGTTTGCCTGAGGAAGGCTGTGCCCTTGAGAAGACGGTGAATAGTTCACCGCCTTTATAAGGCGGTGAACCATTCACCGCCTTTAGTGCAAATCCCACTGCTCAAACAAGTCTGCCTGAGCAAGGCTGTGCCCTTGAGAAAACGGTGAATGGTTCACCGTTTTGCTAAGACGGTGAACCATTCACTGTCTTTAGTGCAAAACACCCGAAACCTACCAAAATTTCTCTAAGTCCTGGAGTTGGGGCTGAAACACAGATAAGACGGTGAACCATTCACCGTCATATCAGTGTTTCAGCCCCGGACTTAGCCAAATTTTTGCGGGTGTGGCTGTTTGCACTAAAGGCGGTGAATGGTTCACAGCCTTTAGTGCAAACAGCGCACAACCCTTTTTTTAGCTAGTTTTTAATACCAATTTGAACAAGTTTGAAGCAAGAATTTTCACGAGAACAAAAAATTCAACAAGAAACATAGCAAGACAAGTAGAACAACAAGATACAACCAGTAGCTTAGAAATATCAACAAAAACACAGAAAGATATACAAATATGAACAAAATAGAGAGATATATAATATTATACAATGTGTTCGATCTAAATCATAAAAATGTCAGTCTCTCGATCTTTCTCTCCCTCGACATCCTCGTAAATGCCCACGTCCACGTCTACGGCCACGATCAATATCGAGCTCAGCATGAGGTACATCATCAAGTGGCTCGATACCGGCCATCTGATCGAGATCTGCGATAATGATGTCCTCAGGATGCTTCGGAATCGCCTAAGTCTCCTCTGGCTCAGGTCGATCACCTTCGACAATGGCCGGTGTAGATGCTGAGCGGGGCTGTGATGATGACGCGCCATGACGACAAGAATAGATAGATCTAAAGTATGCTCGAGAGACTGGCGGCGGCAGCGAGTCCAATGTCAAAAAAAAAATGTCGAAGGGCCGACGGTCATAACTGCAGCATCAGTAGGAGATGGAGATCGTGACACCGCTTGCTCGATGTCGAGTATGATCCAATAGGAGACGGTGACTGTCTTATCTGATGACCCGATGCCGAGACATGACCAAAATCTCGACCTTCTATATCAGCGACAACAGGTATGGCAGGAATATGCTCCAGTACCGACTGAATATGGGCACAAATGCCCGTCAAAGACTCCAGCATCGTATGGATGTTAGGTGGATTATCAACTAGCTCTCTGATGCTGTAGTGAGTCTGTCGTAATGCGTCCACCTGCATTATAGAGAAAAAGTCACTTTTCCAATCTATATTAAATATAAGATTAAAATAATAATTAACATATGAGTGATTGTACCAAAGCTCTCTCTGTCTGGCCACGAGGTTGGTAAGTCAATGATGGACGTTATACTGAACGAAAAATCCATCTTCTCGTTATCTGCCAATACCACTGCATATAAATGGAGACCGCCTGTATCAGGTCATCATCGGCAATCGGTAGTTGGTAAAAAATGTGCTGTAATCTCTGTCCCCATCTTTCGATGTGTGCAGTATGAAAGATTGCCTAATCCTCATCTGGCCGCCCCTGAGAAGTGACACAACGGATGGTCTCCACGTTAATGGGTATATGCTGGAGAAGACCAAACTGTCGTAGGACTCGATCCGGTACATGAATCTCAACAATTTGAAATGAAACCAGCGTCGTCCTCGACTGCCACACCTCACTGCCCTGTACACAAAATGCCGGTAGCACGGCTATAATAGTATCAGTGTACGGTCTCCATATAATCTGTAAACAAGCCAATAATAGTTAGCTGAATGTATTAATACGTTTGTATTATATTGAAAAAGATGGTTGCATTAATACGTACCTGGGACTCTCTCTGCTGATCTAACTTATCTCGATAAAACTCAATATTTGTTGTCCTAACATTTGCTCTAAATCGTAACCCGCCAGCGTTCGTTCATCTAAAATTTGAAAAATATACGTGTTAGTTGCAAATGTATATAGAAATGCAATATGTATCAAATTTATATGTCATATCAGTGCGCCGCATTTAGCATTGGAATAACACAAGTGTGTTGACCTGCATATGTCTTAACTCTTAAATATGTTGCATCTTTAGGAACGGAAGCGTATAATCTCCAAGGACATTTCTCAACTGTGCATTTTACTGTATAAGTTGTTTTGGTGGATTTCAAAACCTTTGTCTGACCATTGTGAGCAATGTGCCATCATCTAGAGCTTCCACTAAAGATGCCTTATCATAAAAGATTTGACGAAGCCAAGTATCGTCAATGCTAGGTAGATCGCTATTGGTACGCCTAACATTGAACTCAGTCGAATTCACAACATACTGATTTATCCAATTATTATCTGTAGGAAATTGCTCCAGATGGTCAATAAAATCAAGTTCCTCGTCAGGATTGTCTACATATTCGTTGTTTACATGCAGGTCGTCGTTCACACTGTAAATGGCATTCGCAAGGCAATTTAATCCACCATTGTGATCATCTTCAACGTCAGCAACTAGATCATTCCAATCGTCGTCCTTACTGGTATAATGATCATCATTATGAATGGGTGCATCCTCCTGATTACCGTCATTATCACCTCCTTCATCGACAATATTATCAAGAACTTCATTCCAATTTTCATAGGACGTAGATAGCTTGCAATGGGGCCCGCATCTTTACTATATTAGGTACATTTTCACTTACTATTAATTTAAAAAGAATCAAAATTTTCTTTACACCCAATCAAAATTTTTGTTAGGTGCATGAAATATCGTGGGTTCCTCACGTGACGTCGAGGGTTGCGCACGTGTAGACTGACTCTGTCTGCAGTATTTATAATTTAAATTTATCAAAATATTTAATAATTAAAGAAAATATTCACCGAAATCTAGAAATATCACTTACCTTGACATCCTTACGCCTGGTTCATTACCAACTTCGTGGTCACCAATTGGATTAACCCGAAAAACCCATATTAATATCATTATGAAGCAGTCTTGTGTAATAGCCTTGCGACTGATATCGTGTTTCTGACGGATATAAATCTTTCTCGATGTATACTGACATACATCTATAATATTCAAACAATCCAATTAATCCCTCTAATGATTCATCATCTACTATATCGTGAGCAATATATTCATTCGCTCCCGTAGGGCATCGAATTGTGAATTTAAGACGAAATTCTTCTCTATTACAATTTACTAAACGATACATTCTCGTCTCAAAATTAGTATATGTCGTATCTGAACGAATCGCGATCAATTTCTTTCGACCGTCGACATGTCGGGGACCATTTCCATACGTAACTAACTGTCTATCCCAATGACCACTAAGCAACATCCGACGACTAGCTATTTTAACTACACAGAAAGAAATTTTTAAATCTCCTCTCAAAATATCTAGTGAATATAATACAAAAGTTTAAACCTAAACTAGGCTAATGGCTAGTTTAAACTAGGTTTAAACTAGGTTTAAACCTAGTTTAAAACTAGTTTAAACTACAAGCTCGTCAAAAAGTTTAAACCTAAACTAGGCTAATGGCTAGTTTAAACCTAGTCTAACCTGTTGCTACAATGCCAACAATGCCAACAATGCCAATAATACTTACAATACTAACAATGCTAATTGAGTAATAAAATTAAATAAGAACCTAACTTAAATTAACTAAGTACTTCTAGTAGTGAAAAAGACAAAATCTAGCAGGTAGCAATAGAGCTACCTGCAATGTGGGTTGCTGAGGGAGGTTGGCACGGGCAGCGGATGCGGGGGGCGACGGCGACTGGCGGGGGCGACGTCGGCAGGGGCGGCGACGAGCGGTGAGGGCTCCTGGAGAGGGAGAGGCAGAGAGAGAGAGAGAGAGCGAAAGCGCGAGAGGGAGGAAGAGGTGTCGGGGTCGGGTTGGGGCTCGGGTATACTTTATGAAAACGGTGAATCGTTCACCGTCTTCATAAGGCGGTGAACGATTCACCGCCTTCTCTAGGGCACAGCACGACTATAAAGGCGGAGTTCATTTTGCACTAAAGGCGGTGAATCGTTCACCGCCTTATGAAGAGGATGAACGATTCACCGTCTTATCAAGGGCACCACGCCTAGGACTTGCAAAGATTTGCGTTGCATGGTTTTGCACTAAAGGCGGTGAATGGTTCACCACCTTCATAAGGTGGTGAACCAATCACCGTCTAATGAAGGCGGTGAACCATTCACCGTCTTCATAGGAATGATACAAAGATGATTCATCGTCTTTATAAAAAATCCCTGATGTGGTGCCCACGTGGCGAAAGGAGGGTTAGTTTTCCAAATAAAATTTTGACAGGGTTATTTTGCAAATTTCAAATTTTGACAGGGTCATTTTATAAAAAAGTCCTAATTACACGCCTTGCTTACCGAATACTACTTGCTTACTGAATATGATGTTCATGCTCCGAATATGGCCTACAAGTTTTAATTTTATTATAGTAAAACCAAAAATAAGGAACCTTAGCTTTCACTTTATTTGATTTGAGCCATTTGATGAGCTCTTTGTTATAAATTTAGGCACACTGCTTACTTTAATGAGATTGCAGTTTTGTGAATCATGTGACATAATCTAAACAAGTGCCTCAGAACAAATGACAAACCCAAATTTTAAAGTGGAACAATCATCAGATGGATCAAACCAAGTAATTGAAAAAAAATAAACCACCAATGAGGTGATTTATCTTGGACTTTGAAACTGAATATAGTATGTTGTTGTAGTTATTTATTCATACTTCTAATCTGCCAATTGGTGCAGTCTTTGTGAGTAAACAAAAGTGTCTGCTGCGAACGAACCGGCCCCGCCGTTGGTATTTCTAAGGCGAGTGGTCATTCATGGTACAGATTAAATTTGTCTAAATTTTGTTTTAAAATCAGGATTACAGATTCATGGCTTCCAACAGACTCAAGAATCTGCTGTTAATTATCCCACACTTTCAGTGTTAAGGAACCCTCGATTAAGAGACCGAATATAAATGCTGATAATAAAAGAGACCAAACAGACAAATAAAATTTTATTAATATGATTTGCCTTGTACATGGCTTAAGCAGGGGCATTCCCCCACTGTACATAGATTTTATAAAACTAAATACTCAGTTTATAGACTTGATGGTCAATTGGAATCAGATTGCTCAGTTTAATGATATTGGAATCAGATTGCTCAGTTTAATGACATGGCGGTCGTTTGAAATAAGTCGAGGTTGAGTTTAATTTTAATTTGCTCAGTTTAACGACATGGCGGTCGTTTGAAATAAGTCGAGGTTGAGTTTAATTTTAATTTGCTCAGTTTAACGACATGGCGGTCAAAAGGAGTTTAATTTTAATTTGCTCAGTTTAACGACATGGCGGTCAAAAGGAGTTTGATATTGGTTTGCTCAGTTTAACAACATGGTGGTCAAAAGGAGTTTAATATGATTGCTCAGTTTAACGACATGGCAGTCAAAAGGGTTTGATTTGATTGCTCAGTTTAACGACTTGGCGGTCAAATGTTCAGTTTAATGACTTAATAGTCATTTGTTCAGTTTAATGACTTGACGGTCATATCTGAATTTGATTTACTCAGTTTAGCGACTTGGCGGTCGATTGAAGTTGAGATGCTCAGTTTAGCTACATGGCGGTCGGTTTGAGTTGTGATGCTCAGTTTAGCGACATGGCAGTCGACTTTAGATTGAGTTGCCCAGTTTAATGACATGGCGATCGGTTTGAGTTTTGTTGCTCAGTTTAATGACATAGCTGTTGGTTTGAGTTTGAGGTGCTCAGTTTAATGACATGACGGTCGATTTGAGTTTTGGTGCTCAGTTTAATGATATGGCTGTCAGCTTGATGTTGAGGTGCACAGTTTAATGACATGGCGGTCGGGCGGTCGATTTGAGTTTTGGTGCTCAGTTTAATGACATGGCGGTCGTCTTGATGTTGAGGTGCGCAGTTTAATGACATGGCGGTCGGTTTAAGTTTTGGTGCTAAGTTTAATTATATGGCGGTCGGTTTGAGTTTTGGCACTCAGTTTACCGACATGGCGGTCAGATGTTCAGTTTAACGACTTGATGGTCAAATATTCAGTTTAACGACTTGATGGTCATATCTGAATTTGATTTGCTCAGTTTAGCGACTTGGCGGTCGATTGAAATTGAAATGCTCAGTTTAGCAACATGGCTGTCGATTTGAGTTGTGGTGCTTAGTTTAATGACATGGCGGTCGACTTGAGTTGAGTATCTCAGTTTAACGACATGACAGTCGGTTTGATTGGTTGTTTAGTTTAGCGACTTTGCGGTCGTTTGGATTTGGTTGGTTAGTTTAGAGACTTTGCGGTCGTATGAATTTGGGTTACTTAGTTTAACGACTTTGCGGTCGTTTGAATTTGGGTTGTTTAGTTTAACGACTTTGCGGTCGTTTGAATGTGAGTTGTTTAGTTTAACGACTTTGCGGTCGTTTGAATTTGGGTTGTTTAGTTTAACGACTTTGCGGTCGTTTGAATTTGGGTTGTTTAGTTTAACGACTTTGCGGTCGTTTGAATGTGAGTTGTTTAGTTTAACGACTTTGCGGTCGTTTGAATTTGGGTTGTTTAGTTTAACGACTTTGCGGTCGTTTGAATGTGAGTTGTTTAGTTTAACGACTTTGCGGTCGTTTGAATTTGGGTTGTTTAGTTTAACGACTTTGCGGTCGTTTGAATGTGAGTTGTTTAGTTTAACGACTTTGCGGTCGTTTGAATTTGGGTTGTTTAGTTTAACGACTTTGCGGTCGTTTGAATGTGAGTTGTTTAGTTTAACGACTTTGCGGTCGTTTGAATTTGGGTTGTTTAGTTTAACGACTTTGCGGCTGTATGAATTTGGGTTACCTAGATTAACGACTTTGCGGTCGTTTGAATTTGGGTTGTTTAGTTTAATGACTTTGCGGTCATTTGAATGTGAGTTGTTTAGTTTAACGACTTTGCGGTCATTTGAACTTGGGTTGTTTAGTTTAACGACTTTGCGGTCGTTGGTTTTATTTGTGGACTTTGGGTTTTGGCATTTTTATTTGTGGACTTTGGGTTTTGGGTTTTATTTGTGGATTTTGGGTTTTGGGATTTTATTTGTGGACTTTGGATTTTGGGGTTTTGTTTGTGGACTTTGGACTTTAGATTTTGGTTTATCCCTTTCAAGTTTGGTTTGAATCGACCGTTACACCTTCGTTCAGGACCCGTCAAGACTTGGTTTAGGTTGAACCCTTATGATGTAGTTCGAGATCTCTTTGAATTTAATTTGGGTTAGGCCCTTATAGTTCGGCTCAACTTGGACTCTCTTATACTTCAGTTTGGTTCGGATCGAACCTTTGTGATTTAGTTTAAGACTGATCTGTATTTGATTTGGGTTGAGCTCTTGTGGTTCGCCTTGGCTTGAAACCTTTTTGCATTTGATTTGGGCCAAATCACTTATTGCTCTCTCCGAGTTCGCTTTAGATTAAACCGGTTTATGTTTGATTTGGCTTGCTGCGATCCTCACATGGTTCGGTTTGAGTTGAGCTTGCCTTTGATTTTGATTTGGGATCTAACTGGTTCATGGTCCGACTGTGAGTTCGGTTGGCTCAGCTTGAATCTCATATGGTTCAGTTTGGATTGAACCAGCTTGCAGTTCGGTTTGGCTTAGTTTGGACCTTTTATAGTTTTGTTTGGTTTGAACCGACTTCGAATCATGTTTAAGTAGTTCGGCTCAAATTGGCTTAGCTCGGATCTCCCGTACATCTGTTTGAGTTGAACCTGACTTATGGTTTGGTTTGGTTTAGCTCGATCTTCACGTAGTTTGGTTCAGATCGGATCCACTTCAGTTCGAGTTGAATCTTCTATGGTTCGGTTCAAATCAGATCCACTTCGGTTCAAGTCGAATCCTTTGCAGTTCGGTTCAGATCAGATCCACTTCGGTTCAAGTTGAATCTTCTATGGTTCGGTTCAAATTAGATCCACTTCGGTTCAAGTCAAATCCTTTGCAGTTCGGTTCAGATCGGATCCACTTTGGTTCAAGTTGAATCCTTTATGGTTTGGTTCGGACTGGATCCACTTCAGTTCAAGTCAAATCCTTTATGGTTTGGTTCGGATCGGACCCACTTCGGTTCAAGTTGAATCCTTTACGGTTCGATTCGATTCGAATTCATTTCGGTTTAAGTCGAATTCTTTATGATTTGGTTCAGACCGGATTTGGTTCGGTTCAGTTCGGATCGGATCCACTTCGGTTCAAGTTGAATCCCTTATGATTTAGTTCAGACGGGATTCGATTCGGTTCAGTTTGGATCGGATCCACTTCGGTTTAAGTCGAAACCCTTATGATTTGGTTCAGATGGGATCCGGTTCGGTTCAGTTCAGATCGGATCCACTTCGGTTCAAGTCGAATCCCTTATGATTTGGTTCAGACCGGATCTGGTTCTGTTCAGTTCGGATCGGATCCACTTCGGTTCAAGTCGAATCCCTTATTATTTGGTTCAGACCGGATCCTGTTCGGTTCAGTTCGGATCGGATCCGCTTCGGTTCAAAGTCGAATCCTTTATGATTTGGTTCAGACAGGATTCGTTTTGGTTCAGTTCGGATCGGATCCGCTTCGGTTCAAGTCGAATCCCTTATGATTCGGTTTAAACCGATTTTTAATTGGTTTGGCTTGGCTTGGCTCGAACCTTCTGTGCTTTTGTTTGAGTTGAACCTGGCATATGCTTTGGTTCGGCTTGACTTGGAACCCTTTTGTGGTTCAGTTCGATTTGAACTGACTCGTGGTTCGGTCTACTCGATTCTCATATGGTTCAGTTTGAGTTGAACCAACTTGTAGTTCGGTTCAGGTCGAACCGGTTCATTATTTGGTTTGATTCAAAGCTCTTGAGTCTCAGTTCGATTTGAGTTGAACCGGCTTATAAGTCGATTCTGTTCATCGTTTTAGGTTCGGTTCAACTCAATTTTGGTTCGGTTCACTGTTGCGTGTTCCGCTCAATGACATATATGTGGTTTAACACTTGGGCTTGATTCACCGTTATGAGTTTGGTTTACCATTGTAGATTTGGTTCACCAACTTGGTCGTTAATTTATTTCTGATCCATCACCGGCGTGAACCGACGTTGACTTCGGTAGGTTCAATTAGAGCTTGTATCCAAGCCGGTTTGACTTAAGCTTAGCTTCTCCTTTTTCATTAAATTCAAATTGAATTCATAATTATATTGGGTTCAGTTCAAACCAAATATTAATGCAGTCGATTTGGTTTAACCAAATCGAATCTAGGTCAAGCCTATCACAAAGACGGTAACCCGGTATAATGAACCGAACTCGAATCAAGCCTATCATGAAGACGGCGACCCGGTTTAATGAACCGAACTCGGGTCAAGCCTATCACGAAGATGGCAACCCGGTTTAATGAACCGAATTTGGGTCAAGCCTATCACGAAGATCGTGACCCTGTTTAATTAATCGGACTCGGGTCAAGCCTATCACGAAGATGGCAAATTAAAATATGTTCATCATTCTTTTTATATATATTTTTTTTTATTTGATCGGTTCGAGCCTATTGCGAAGATGGTCGTGTTGATCAAGTCGAATCGTGCCTATCACGAAGATGGCGAATGATTCGAACAATGCCTATCACGAAGATGGCAAATCAAAATATGTTCATCATTTTTTTTTATTGTCCAAATATACGGGTTTGATCGTGTCGAGCCTATCACGAATGCCTATCACGAAGATGGCAAATCAAAACATGTTCATCATTTTTTTTATTGTCCAAATATGCGAGTTTGATCGTGTCGAGCCTATCACAAAGATGGCCGCTCGATCAAATATGTGCCGATCACGAAGATAGCGAATGATTCGAACAATGGCTATCACGAAGATGGCAAATTAAAATATGTTCATCATTCATTTTTTTTTTAATATTTTATTTTATTTTATTTTATTATTTGTCCAAATGCTCGGGTTTGATCGTGTGGAGCCTATCACGAAGATGGCCTCTCGATCAACCCTCTCGATCATGTCGAGCCTATCACGAAGATGGCCGCACGGTTTAAGGATTGGCAATGCATACGCGGGTTTGATCGTGTCGAGCCTATCACGAAGATGGCCGCTCGATCACTCGACCATGTCGAGCCTATCGCGAAGATGGCTGCACGGTTTAGGGATTGGCGATGCATACGTACGGCGGAAGTGACGATTTGATGTCGAATTTGATCGGTTCGAACCTATCACGAAGATGGTCGGGTTGATCAAATTGACAAGGAAAATCATCCTTACACTATTCGTATGCATGCATTTCCCTTTGTTGTCGTTGGGGAAGTCGCCATGATCGTCGTCGTCGTCGTCGTCGGAATCGTCGCAACTGTCGCCATCGTGATCGTGCTTCAACTCTTTTTTTTTTACTTTCTTTTTCTCCTTCTCTCTTTCATTTTTTTTTTTCTTTGGCCTGAGAGATAGGATCCAACTCCCTCCCTCTCTCTGCGGGTATGAACCAGAGAGAGGGAGAGGCAGGTCCTCCTGACATGCCCTCTCTCCCTTTTCTTTTTTTTTTCTTTCTTTTTTTTTTTTTTGCTTTCATATTTTTTCTTTCTTTTCTTTCTTTTTTTTTTTTTTTCAAGGATCCATTTTTTAATTCTATGGTCCAATTTATAGTGATTTTAGGACCTCTTCATTTTGGGAAATTATTCAAAAAATTTTGAAAATAAGGCAATAATATGTTTTTATTTCTATTCCTTTTTGATGGTTGGTCATCTAAGGCGAATACTAATCCTTCCCCATTTCTTTTATTGCCTTTTTTTTATTTGAAATTTAAAATTTTTTATCTCAAACAAAAAGAGATATGTTGAACAAGATATTTGTGTATGGGGCTTGTTTGGATGTCGGGATAAGTTGTCTAGTGATAACTATACTCTCTGAGGTCTTCTTTTCTAGCTGCAAGCTAGTAGGTTGTTTTTAATCCCTTGCAAGGTCTTGGCAGCCATGATCTATTGGGATAGTAGATTTCACCTACAATGTGATTTATCTTATACCAAGAAAATAACTCAGAGGATGAATGGGCATGCCTTTCCATGCCTTTGACAGTACTTGTATTTAAACTTAGCTGCTTGCTTGAGTAAACAAAAGAGATGTGGTGAACAAGATATTCATGCATCTAGTAGGTCCTTCATTTGTTCATTTAGAAGTGCATAGGATCTTCCCGAATCATACGGGTTACTTCACTTTCCTACCTAAACATATAGCTAAAACTTAATCTTTCAAACAAGTTCTACTGTGAAAATCCATCAAAATATGGCTTTGAATATCAGAGTGCTAAATTTGAGATGTTCAAAACTGGGACAAGGGAATAAGAAAGGAAAAATGAAGAGATATAAGGTTAAGGAGAAGGAGAGTTATAGAGATGGAGGGTCTTTGTTTGTTTTCTACATGCTGTTATAGAGATGGAGGGTCTTTGTTTGTTTTCTACATGCTGTCATAGAGATGGAGGGTCTTTGTCTACATGCTGTTATAGAGATGGAGGGTCTTTGTTTGTGTTCTACATGCCGTTCTATCTCAGTTTGTAGTAGCAACTTTTCTATCTTTCCTTTTCCTTTTTCTACTATTCTTTGCTATCTTCCTTACATAGTATCAACCGGGCAAGAGTAATATTTTGTTACATTTATGCTTTGCTATAACATCAACGTACCTAATGGTTGCTAATTTTCAAGCAGGTCCAGCATTGTTAGTTGATGTTCCAAGAGATAAGAACATAACAGGTAAACATTCTTGTAACCTGCTTAGACTCGATCACAATATATACGTATGCATTTCTGCAAGATGGTATGAAATAATTTCCTTTCTTTATCAATTGTGGGCATAACCCTGCTAAATTAGTTGCTGAATATGTTTAATTAAAACCAATGAATAAAGCAATTCATGACGATACGTAGTCAAAATAATGTTTTGATGGCCTTAGACTGCATTGCTACACACTAGCTTGTCAAATTTATCTATTGGAGTTCTTGCTTAATTGATCTTGTCTGCTTGTGTGGCTCATATTTGCATAAAATTTTCATATACTTGAGAAATAAAAGTTTTAGCGGATGACAAGATTCACACCATGCAGCTGAGGTAATGGAATCTCTGCAAATTCCCAGAGGGGTTCGTCGAGTGCTTTTAAGGACACTAAATACTGACAGGTAACAAATAGTATCACTTTTCTTTTTCTAACCAGTCCATTATAGGCTAGCTTAATCTGGTAGTTTTTGGTTTGTTTAACTAACTAATCACATTCATCACGTTTTCATAAAGTATTAGCTTGCTAAAAATGAGAGTTTCTTCTGGGCAGAAGCTCAACCAGGTTTAATAAAAGGAAGAGACTTATTGTATGATAATGACAAGGAATCTATTAACCAATATTCTTGGAAGAACCAATGGCTAGCAAACCATCAAGAGTTTAATTAATCTTTCTCTTCCTATTATTTGAATGCGCCATCAACCAAGTATTCTCTTCTCCAACTAGTTGATGTTATGTCAACCAATTGGAGAATGCGGACACACCGCAAATGCCTTGGTTTTGCCCCGCCTGTGCATTTTTTTAATTTTTTGGTAACGATGTATAGAACTTATCTAATTTTGATCTGACTACCCACCCTTTGAAAATTTTGATTTTACTACCTAATCTTTTATTTCATTTGATTTGAGTCATTTAATGGCTCTTAGACTTCAAAATTTGATATTTACGTTTGCGGGCTTGATTAGCATATTTCACGTAACTCATGTGACTACAATTTTATAGAAGTAATGAGCCTAAAATTTTCTACTAGAAGAATCATCAAATGGCTTAAATCAAATAAATTGAAGCGATGGGTAGCAAAATCAAAATTTTAAAAGGTTGGGTAATTAAATCAAAACAGACTAAAGTTCAGTTAAGTTTTATACATTTTTTACTTTTTTCTTTGAGATAGCATTCCTCTTCTTACTGTATACTAGTAATCATCCCTCTCTTTTTCTTGGTGTTTCCTGTAGAGAGAGAAGCTTTTGCCCTGGTTCCTAGCACAGGATTTGTGTTAGATAAATTTAAATTTGTGTTAAGTCATCATCATACTAAGAATGAAACTTCAGTATTTCCATTTTGCGCTCCATCGAATGATTCAAATCTATATAATAAATACAAGTTGTAGTCAAGTTGCATATTCTACACACTTTGACCTCTAATGTTGATGACAGTTTCTTCAGATAAGTTTACAGTATTATGGAGAGGGAAAACTAAATCTCTTAAGTGTATCATTCCCATTCACAAACAATTCTAGATATACATATTCTTGAATAAATCATTAACAATTCTAGATATACATATTCTGGAATAATTCATTATAACGGCAAAGGCTAGATGTAGGTTGACCACTAAAATTAACAACTTCTCTTTCCAAAAACGATGTATTCTCTGTTACACAGCTGCATATGCAGCAATGAATCTTTCAATCTGTCCTTTATTTATGAATGTTGGATCTTTGGTACGTACTACTTCACTATTTGATGGTTTATGCTCATGGACTAAATTGTATGTAAAATAACCCTATTAACTTGCAGTATTAATTACAAACAAGAACGAGATATATGTGGGTTGGCAGACAACTAAGTATTTGTAGAAAAATTTCAGGCAGCTTATGTGGAAGAAAGAGTGTGATACAAGCTTTGTTGGTTTCATGAAGGATGGTGCACAATGGTTGGTAGATAACACTGACATCAAACTTGTTGGTGAGTTGCAAATAGTTACCTGCAGATTCCTTCAATCCCTTGAGCATATATAGTAGTGTATTTGTAATTCATGCATGAAGTTTGCAAGGTCATACTACATATACAAATCATCAGTATCAAAATAATTCTCTTTTTTAATACAAAATAAGTTTGATGACAGGACATATGGTACCACTTGCAGTTCCTTTAGATGTGGACAGTAAGGTCCTACTTTAGAATGATCATAATCGAAGGACCTTCTTCAGTCATATGGCTGGTGATAGACACAACTAGGGGGTGGAAATGAAAAAGAAATGCCTTGGGCAAAGTGACCTTGTGAACTGCTAGCGACCAAATGGTAGTGCTGTACCTTATAATGCTAACTAACTTGCATTACATGGGTGGCTTCAGTAAAGATAAGAACCTGCCTTGAGATGTAAGGGCAGCTGGTGGGTGGGAAGATCAATTTTTTGAGTCCTTTGGGGGCAAATTGAATCAATGGTCCATGAACTCTCTGTGTGTTTCACTTGAGTTCTCAATCATTAAATTCGAGCATTTTTGTCCCTAAACTTGTTTTGCTTTCCAATTTATCATGAAATTTGACAATGGCCCTATAATACAATTTTTTGCCAATTTTGATTTTTACCTTCGAACGAGACTCAGATTTGTAAAGGACAGACAATGCTGCTTCTGCATGTTGCTTATCTTCCAAACTCATGTTGTCTGATTTGTTATCATTTCTCATGCCGACGTAAACGATACTTTCTTTCCAACCTTTATTAAGTGGTTTTGTTTTAACAATCTTTTTATTCTGATTGCATATTCTGTCCATTAATATCAATGCATTGGAACCCTGTAGACGTGAAAGTGCTTGTTTTCTTTTCCTTATGTGCCAGAACAATTCCTTATTTCTTTTGTTCTCGCCAACCATGTCACACTCTGCCTTTAATTGTAGGGATGGACTATTTATCAGTTGCTGCATATGATGACCTTGCCGCCTCCCACTTGGTTTTTCTCAAAAGCCGGGTTCGTGACTTTAATCTCCTTGCCGCCTCATTCTCCTTCTAATAGATCTTAAGTATTTACGGAATTTTCCATGGAGTCGTATTTTTTTATTTTATATATGCTAATATCTGCAATCTTAACCTGTTTACCTGGTTATATTCCTTATCATCTTAATTTCCAAAATGATACTTTAAGGAGCCGCTTCCTTGAGATCTTAACTTTTTTCTCTTTTCCTTTGTTTTTTTTTCGACATTGTTAGTAAGATTTAGAACATTATTGATGCAGCAATTAAAGCCTTGTCGCGCACCAATGATTCTAATGTAGATATAGGCCACTATATTGGGCTATTTATTAGCTAATATAGTGCCAAGGAGGTCAAATGATGTGGACACGATAATAGGACAAAGAATATAAGTAACATTGTGCTGAGAAATTACACATTTCATATATTTTTGAGCAACAATGCTTTCTCAAATTTCAGTTATAAACTGAATATAGTTGCTAAAGCATTCTGTAGAGGCGATCAACAAATTGTAGTTGTCTGCATATATCTTTGAGTAATGTGACCAATGTTAGAGCAAAAAATGCGTCAAACTGTTGTGAATAAAAGATTATTAAATTTAAGTATAGACCAAAATTACAATTAAATACTTACCATTTAATATTAATATAAATAAAATAGATTCAACAAACCCGAAGCGTGTTAGATGCGTGTTAGATGCTGTCCTAAGGTGTATTCCCATTCATCGTGCTGGATTAATCGTGAACACCGCCCCAAAATACGACAGGTATTCTCCTCCACGAGCACAATCATGGTGGAGATTAAAGTCTCTTTCAACACTTAGCAAAATAAAATAGAAAAATATAATAAGAAAAAATACAACCACTAGGAAGGAAAAAAAAAATTATCTGGACTATGTTACTCAAGTAATAGATCTCCACTAAAACTATAAACCCTCTTAACTCCTTTCCTACGCATAGGGAAGTGGTTGTAACAAACCAGAGGAGTGGTCAAGAAAATAGGAAAAGCCGATTGACCGGTCAATGCCAATTCCATTAAATAAAATCATATTAAGAAAATTTTGAGTTTTTGAAAATTTATTTTCAATAATTCCCCGCAAAAATAAAAATTTTAAAAATAATTCATTGAAAATTGTTGCTGAGTGTTTATACTATGAAATGGATAAGATGTCTTATAAGACTTAACCTCATTTAGTGTTAAAAGAATTCATCTGAAGGAATCGGAGTGAACCAGATATTGAATTATGTTCCTTTATCCCAAACTTCAATTATCACACAGATAGTATAATATTTCTCCGTCACGAGTTTGTGCATTAATGGCTGTGCACATGCATCTTGATTATTTCATGAGAATTCTAGAGATAGCCCACATCTCATAGCTGCGGCCATATACAGATATTCTTGTATAAGTGTCACGCCCCGGGGTTCTTTTTAGTTCCAAAACACAGCGGAAAGGTCTAGAACTTTTTTTTTTTTTTTTTTTTTNGCAAACCTGATCCCCAGGGTATGCCAGATCTGCCACAAATACAGGGAGTCCACTGTTCACACGGACAGAGTCTCCCCTGTATTTGCACGGTGTCGCACAAGTACAAGAGTACAAACAGGATACAACCACTACCATTGAATATACAAATAACCATACATTCATATATACATACACCATTCACCATAGGTTCATATACAGAGATTTGAATATAAATCCACAACTATCAGTTGAAATGTTTCCTACCCGAAAACTCATTTTGAAATACTACTTTATGAAAACCACGAGAAAACCTTTTCAAAACCGTTTCCCACACGGAAACCTTTTCCTTTTTAAAACACGCTACCACGAGGGGTAGAAAACCGTTTTCATCTCAAAGAAAATCATAAGTTCTTTAATTCATTTACTAAAATCACATTTATCCAATTGAACAAAAACCAACTGAACCAATATATCAAAGATATAACAACAGAAATAAAAAGGGTAGCAACTAAACTAAACCAACCGGGTCGGAAGCTCTATCGACCGTTACGAACGTGTCTCACGTCTCGTCTCAACCCTCACCGCTCGCAATACCCGAAAAATGGTGGGGGAGGTGAGAACATGTAAACATGTCTCCCCTCCCAGTAGGTACCGCAAGCCGAAGAAGGCGAGGAGTACTCATAGGATCAGGAAGAGATAAATAACATCGGTAAGTGAAATACAGTAGCAACGATAATGAATGAATGAGATATATATATATATATATATAAATTATATGTATATATAAGTATATAGTATGAAAAACAACATAAACGCTACTGTAACTAATAACTGAATGCATACATGAATATCAAAACTATAGTAGCAAGACAACCGTAAGGAAAGAACTGTAAGTATGCATGAAACTACCGCTACTATAGTCATATGCGTCAACCGGACATGTATATCAAATATACCCAATCTGGAATAGCCATATTGGTCCGCAACACCTCAGGCCTGTGCCATAACTGCTCAACCATACGTGACCCTCGCATAAAGCACCCGGGTCCGAAAGGTATATGACCATCGCATAAAGCACCCGGGTCAGAAAGTACATAAAACCCTCGCATAAAGCACCCGGGTCTCACTGGCTGGCACTCCCAACCACCTTTTCGAAAAAGAACACCCTCTTGCGGTCGATCAGACCGCTGGTGTTCGTGAAATGCGTACAAACAGTGGCGATCAATGCTGAATGCTCAATAACCAACCGTCGACAACCAGCCGACAATCCTGCCCACTCGGGGCACATTGACCGTATAGGTCATCATAGAGTCCAACCGACCAACAAGGTCACTGATACGTAGTACGAGAACCGACCAACCAGGTCAACGGATACGGAATGCAACAACCCACCAACCAGATCAACAGATACGGAATGCAACAACGGACCAACAACAGATACGGAATCCAACAACCGACCAACCGGGTCAACAAATATCACATGTAGATAAAGCTTCTCTACTCCTACTCAGGATACTCAGCATACAAACAACGAGTAGAGTATAACCGATAAACAAGGGTGCAAGGCTCAATATATGTACTATACAGCAGTAATAACCAAAGAGTAAGGGTAAGAGGATATCACCGAGCGTGTACCACTGTACCGACTTCGGATCGAAGTACCCACATGTAAGAATGTCGCGTCTGTCTCCTGACTGCGAAAGAATGTCAACTGGACCTACGGAGGGTCCACCGGGTTAGTATCTAACCCACAACTAACAACCACTGAAACCACAATCCCACAAACAATCCCACGGAGATCGGTTTCTCAAACCGACTACCGTAACTTGCTGGGGATCCCGAAAATAGCCTCGGGACTCCGCCGGGACCCACGAACTGTCCCGGAACACACTGACTCGTACTACGAGTCACCCGCTGCCACTAAACACATATGTTCGTGTCTCTTGGCAGCTAGAACACTAACTCACTCCGAAACGATTATCATCGGATAATCGTTCCGATCCGGATTCTCGAAAGTGTCAAATTCGACACCGGAACCCACCGTCGCTCACCTGTCGTTTCCGAACTCTCGAAACGATGCGGTTGACCAGCCAACAAGGCTCAGCAACAGGACAAATCATCACGAAGCACCATCGGAAGAATTCCAAACCGAACTCGCGTTCCGTCGGTGGATTTCGCCGAGAAACGCGCTAGAAATCACTTTCCGATTTTCGCAAAGGCCTAGGCCCTTGGACAATCAATCCAGAGGTTACTCTCTGCCCGCACACGCTGCCAACAGCAGCCACAACCAGCACATTTGCATAAAAGCCCTCTCGATTACAAGAAATCGCATTATTTCATGCGATTTCCGGGGTTTTATGGCCCGACAGCGCAAACCGATAGTCAATCAGCCAAGCCGAGACACCTCCTGACAGGTATCAACGTGCCGGAGGCCGTGCTCACCTTTCGGAGCACTGCCGGCCCCCGTGGAGAGCGTGCGAGCGATGCGAAGTTCCGCGAAAACTGCGCTCTGGAACTAAAACATCTCAAACTCACTCATCCGGGGCTCGTGGACCCTAAATGAGGTGAGCACTGTGATCAACACTGACCGACGATCACCGTGCTCACCTTCCGAGGCATCGGAACAGCCTCGGGTCGCCGGAACAACGATCCAAACAGGAAACCATGCGCAGAAACCACTAATTACACTCGCCGGAGCAAGGCGGAGCACAGCTTGGCCGACGGCGGCCGGACGGCGGTTGCGCTGGCAGGGGGGGTTGCTGGCGACGGAGGAACGCCGGGGCACGCGTCGGCTGGCAACGGGAGGCGGCAGCGGCGATGGGCAATGATCCCCTGGCTGTGCAAACGCGAGGAGAGCCTGGGCTTACCCTGGTTGACCAGAGGCTCCGGGGCCTGGGTCGACGGTGGTGGGTGGGTGCGGCCGACACGACGGAGGCAGCGCGCGTGTTAGCCGGCGATGGAAGGCGGCGGCGGCGGTGCGGAAGCAACCCGAGCCCGCGCGGGGCTCGGCTCGGCTCGGCTCACAGGGTCGCGACGGCCACGGCGGCGACCGGGATAGCTCTAGGACGACGTTGAAGGGTCGCCGGGGGCCGAAGGATGGCGGCGCGCCCGGCGGGGAACGGCGGCGGCGCCCGGAGGCAGAGCTAGCCCCGGCTCGGCCCGCACTTGGTCTGGACGGCCCTAACGAGCTGGGCGGCGGCCGGCTGCATATGGGGACGACGGCGCCGGCGAGCTGAGGTTCGCCGGAGGCCCAAGGGGGACAGTGCGGCCGACCCAAGGTGGCGGCGGCAGTACATGAATGGAACTGAAGCTCCACGGCTAGTTTTTCCCAAATTCGGCCGCAGCCTGCTAAGGCGGCGGTGGCGGCGCTCGGGGGCGGCGGCGACCGTCAGAGGGGGGGTTGCCGGAGGTCTGGCAAAGGCTAGGGAAAGGCATTCCAGGGTGTAGATCCCTCAGGGTTCACTCTCGGACAGAGATGGTGGAGGCTAAGTGGAGAAAACGGTGGAGAAAAGGCCTAGCTCAGATTTTCCGGCGGTCGAGGCACTTGCCGGCGGTCGGGGCGCGCGCATGGCAAGGGCATGGCGATGCTGGTGATGGCTAGGGCACATCTGAGCCAAAGAAGGTCCAAAAGCTGCATGAAACCCTAGTTGCAACATTATATAACATGTGCAATTTTGCAGAAAAGTCTTCCGAAGATAAATGTTTTCATTCCAGTCCCTCACGGCACGTGTATTATGCGCGAACATATCCTCATGTCCGATCACGTGTGATTTGGTTGCAGATTCACGACGAAAACATCCTCTCTCCAACAAGCAAAATCACATACAATTACATAAATTATATGTATTCCAGTTTCCTCGAAAACCGTGCGTCAGATCAGAAATCCATCAGCACCATTGGTTCCAGAATAGCTAAACCGTTCAAAACGAGCTATTGGATCGATAAGAACGGAGTCCGATACGCACCGAAAGCCAACTCTACTCCCTGGCTTCTCTGGAAAACCGGAGTTACTATTCACTTAAGTGAATACTCCAGATCGCGTAACTTCTCCATCCTAACTCGTTTTCTCCCGAAACTTGAAGAGTGCTTATGTAATTAAATTACACACAATAACATCGTCAACAGAGAGTTTAGCTATTCTGCCAAAATCTCAATCCTTACAATAAGCAAACCCTCTAGGGATGTGTGTAAAGTCACTTCTTGCAGAATATACCGACTTAGATTTTATTAAGATCTAAAAGATTATCCTCAACCACTACACAAGAGTACTCATCCAAGAGATTGAATTGGAACTGAGGTTCTGAAATATGTAAATATATATTGTGCTCTTTGGCCAATTTAGAAACATTGTTTTTATCTCATTGAACCTCCTTCAAGGGATTGCCTGTCACAGAAGTTGGGCTCCCACTATAGAAAGGGCCATTTTAGGCGAAATTCCATCCCCCTCAATAAATATAGGAACTTAGTCCTTTTCCTTCTTTTTACTATAACATATATTTCTGTCCTACATATAGCTGTAGGTCGGTACTCCATTTTTTGCCGTGATTCTGCAATTATATTAAAAAAAAAGAAACTTTCTATGTGGACAACAAATTTGTATTCTCAAGTTCATACCAAATTAGAGACATCACAATTAAAAGAATATGTGACCTGCATTTTCTTTTCAGTTAAGTGGCTAATTCTGTAGGTTTATGGGTAATTAGATGGCTAAATTATAGTCCCCATTTGGCCCCCACATTTCAGGAATTCATATATCTATACAAATCACAAAGCAAAATTAACACACAGGAAGAACATATGTAACAGGTGGTAAATCACTCATTTACATCCGAGGTACACGGAGACATGACAGTATCCTATTACAACATGGAACATAAACCAACTCAGACTTGGATTAATAGAATATATCAATGACCAACATGCATTTTTTTTTTTCAACTTAAAAGACTTTTAAATAAGGCACATTTTAACACAAATATATCAACTGTCAACTTGATCCAGCTCAATAAACAGTTAGAAGAATTTTCTGACATTTAACAAAACATAAAAAAAAAATTATAGTTGATTGCCGAAATTTAAACTGGTATATGCATGTACATTTGCATAAGCAAGTATAAAGAGAGGGCGGAATAAAATCACAAATATATACATGAGAATCACACATAAAATCAAATGGACTCCAGTGTTAAGCTTTGCTTTAAAGAGGTAATGTTCATAGGGAAAAAGGCAGTAAATTCATGAGTGCAAGGTCAAACATGTGCAGTATTAAGCCTATGTCTTGAACTCTGATTAGGAACTTCGATAAGAAAGAAAGGTTTACCGCATCATTGCATCAATGATGTACAAATGTTAACATCAAAGGGGAAAAAGAAAAGTACAAATGTTGAGGATGTGAATTAGATGAGACAGCTAAAACAAAATTTTGGATTGATATAATGCAACTTTGCAAACGAAGAGAAAAAGACAATTGCTACATATGGTCAATATCAAGTTTGATCAATCTTCATGCAACTCAGAGGGTTGATATTGTACTTAGTGTGCCAGCTGAGAAAATAAAGTTAACAAATTTTAGTTTACAGAAAAGGGCAAAACGCATACAGACAGTTCATCATGAACAAAAATTATGAGCAAATTCAAGAATTCGCTTAGTGCTTGTCAGAAGACAATGTGATCATCACAAGCAAAACTTTTGCAAGGAAAAAAAAAACTTTCGCTAAAGTTTACATGGTTCAGCGCTTCATTAATTGGATATAACATAATATCGCTAAACGATACAAAGGCAATAACACCAATTTTTTTCCGGCCTAAAGAACCTACATATTTGGAGTTCCATAACTAGGAAAAGGCCACTATCATATTTTGGTCCTATTCTGCCAAGCAGAATCACTAGAGTAGAAAAGGTCATAACTTAACAGTATTTTCAGATGAAATACTGACTTTCAAGGTTCATACCAGCAAACCACATGGTTGCAAGCTTAAAACTTTCACCACCGAACCAAGCAATGACCATCAAGAAGCAAATTCATAGAGTGACAACCTAAAATCTAATAGAATAGAACTAATTATAATGTACTTGATCTTATTCACAACCAGATAGTGATACGCCTTAGATTGAAGGCCAAACCCAGCCCAACTGCACGACACATGAACATTGGTTTCTTCATTTTAGTCCATGCTCTGCTGCACAACACAACATACATATAATGTAACTTTTTATAATTCATCACAGTTTGTCGACTCTCTTTATGGAAATTTAAGTGTTATTTTACTCTTTTTTCACCGTGTTTGATTTTATTTACTTTCTCCAGGAAATTATCCTTGTCGAAGCCTTAAAACTGGACAACGTCAAGCCTGGGATATACGACTTACGTTGCTTGCCTCTCAGACTACGTGGAGCTGAGGGCTCGCCGATCAGGTGCATCCTTATCAAATAGCAAGTTTCATATTAAGCTTGCAAAGGAGAAATACTGCTACACTTGATGCCTTTCACACAACATTCTGGTTATGTCATTAGCTTCATACTATGCCTTTGGTTAAAGTTTCATCCTGTGTGGAAAATAAAATTGCCTGGTCAGATCTACTACATGCTACAAGCCTGCAACTACCTAAATGTAAAGAGAAAAATGTTTATGTATGTAGCATCTTATGTTAATAATAAAATGTGTAATTAGCCTATCTAATGGCGGGAAAAGTTGTGCTCTGTACCAAAAGTAATTACTATCACAGCAAATGTATGTATGTACATGATATCAGGAATACATAATGTATATATAGAAATCTTTATTATCAACTCATATTTGTGGTAATATGCTTTCGTAGCCGTCTAAATTTCTTTGTTTTAGTGTGATGGGCTCTCTACTTAAAAGATGGAATATTTCAGCTTGTGTGATGATTTCTTTTTAATAGTGAATACATTAGCATAGCTATTTTAACTAAAATTATGCCCTTTTTTTCCGTATATAGAAAGGTGTTTTAAATGCTATTTTGCTAAAGAGTAAACAGTGCTGACAATTTTGTTTCCCACTGGTAAATTGTACAAGATCACTACATGTGTCTTCTACAAAAATGCATTTCATACTTTGACTTAAAAGTTCGTATCTTTTATTCAGCAATATCTGTTATTAAACTTGCTTGGTTTAGTATTTCATTAATTCATCAAAGAAAGAAAAGGAAATCTAAGACACAAAAGTCTTATGTATTTTTGGGCCAAGATGCAGAAAATGTCGTTCTAAATGTCTGCTTTTGTATTTTACTAGTGTAGACCTGCGCTTCGCTGCGGATTAGTAGATTGTGCTAATTAATTTAAGTAAGCTGATAATAAGGAAAAAATTTATGGTATACGGAAAATAAAATGTAGTATTGATAAAATGATAGCAGAAAGTTTTAATACAACGTCACGTCAGCACGTACAATACAGTGTAGGGATACAACATTATTGGAAATAGTATTTCAGCATAATGCAAGAGCAAAATGCAGTATTAAATGTAATCCTTCACATTTTGTCTTCATCTGTAGAGGGAGCTTCATCTAAACTGAAAATAAAAGTGAAGATTTTAATTTAATTTAATTTACGCTTATATAAAAAGTGATAAAAATTTGAAATAAAAAAAATGGAGGATGGTAGATCTTACATAAGTCGTCGTTTTTTCGCTGTCCGAATTGCATTTAAATCACCATCAAGTATTAGAGAGCTGTGAATTAAAAAAATATTTTATATATATATATATATATATATATATATATATATATATTATTAAAGGATGTCTATGTGTGTGTGTGTATATATATGTTCAATGTAGAACAAATCAGACAATTATGGGAATATTACCTTGATGAAGTACATGTGGTTGGTGATCCGTCTGCAACTGTTTCTTTGGAAATTTCATTTTGAGAAGTAGGAGAAGGCAGTTCCTTTTCACTTTTGATTAATACATTTTCGTTAAAAATTTTAAGCACTTTAAAAGAAGGAGCACTTGTTCTAAACCTGTGTAGATCAGGAACAATTTGAAAAATATACTTTTGTCCAATAATTAATTTAATTAGAGGATGAAGAGTAAATTTATCTGAACCAACTGAAGTAGCTAAGTTTTGAGCTGGGATGTGAATCAAATCTTGTGCCAATCTTCCGAAGATGGTATTTGTAGAACCACTACCATCTTCAACAATAGTGTTTAATTTGTACCTGCTCAACAATATATTGAATCACATTATTAAAAATAATATTTTCTTTCTAGAAAATAATAAATAAGTGTGAGGGAAAAACAGTCACACACGCACACGGGCATTAGTGTGAAGGAAAAAAATATAACAGATGATGTAACCAAGTAATGGGAGAGAGACACAAAGTTGACTAAGGACATGAAGTTACAATACATATACACATACATGGAAAGTAAAATGGTGCTTAGATGAAGAGGTGTTCTTCTAGTTGAGGGAGTACTAAATAACGGACCGGAAGCAGGTTATTAAAATTTGAGGCAAAGCAGGTAATTAAAGATGTGCACATTTTTTTTTTGAAGAAACGAAGGAAGCAGTAGCAACCCAAAATCCTTGAAGAAATAAGCAGAGCAAGTAAATTTACATGCGAAAGCAAGTTACTAATTTTTTCTGCCCATTTTTTTAGAAGTAATTAAGTAAGTAGCAACAGCAGGGAAGAAAAAACTAAAAGCAAAAAAAAAATAAGTAGCTAATTAAGAAGCCTAAATACATATATACATATACATGTACAGAGATATATGTATATACATATATATAAATATATATAAGTATATACGAAGACTAAACAGGTAAAGAGTAGGTAAAGCCAGAAATATATTAGCAAAGACAAAACAAAGGAAGGGTAAGTCCAAAAAGTAGTTAAACACAGCAGTTGAAAACTCTGAATGCATGAATGCAAACAGTAACGATTCAAAAAAGGGAGGCTCAGGCAAGGTCGCAAGGCGACAAAATATTGGGCTACTGTTGGCATCACTTGAATAGGCAAGCTCGAGGTGAACTTTATGGCAACAGTGAGTTCGAGGGAAAACGCCGCAAGGCGAATGTTATTTCGGCACTGTCGTCGCCATCCGAACAGGCTAGCTCAATGTATATACAGCAGGAACACGAAAGCTAGCATAAGGTGGTTGCTTGTCCGTACGAACATGCCATCCAACCGACTGTGCGGGCAACGGTCCATAATCGAGCACAAACAGAAACATGGCATCGGCGACAATTTAGACTCTTCCGATAACCTGAGCTCGCCAGTTCAGAGCATTCTAATAACCTGACATCATTGCCTCAAAACAACACTCAAAACCTAATCAAAACCTAAACAGGCTTTTAAAGGGAAAACATTTGAAAAACAAAACAGGCTTGAAAAGGCAAAACATTTAAGAACAAAACAGAGTGTAAAAGGACAGAAGATATTGATAGGAGAATGAGACAGAGGAAGTAAGGAGAAGAAGGACTGGACTTTTAGGGAATAGCAATACAGGGTTGCCTCGGGAGAGGCCGTCCAACTCTTGCCATTTATTATGAACACCCGCCACGACGGTTCTCAGAGATGAAATAAAGGTGCAGGGTGTAGGATGCAGGGCTAGCACATCACCTGCAAAAGAACAAATAGAGAAGAGTACAATTATTTTTTTTATCTACAGTTAGCAAATAGGGAGTTGTAAAGGCAGAAGGTGATCCTTAGCTTTTGTTTAAATAGAGAAGAGTACAATTTTTTTTTTATCTACAATTGGCAAATAGGGGGTTGTAAAGAGAAAAGGTGGTCCTTACTTTTTGTTTAATGCGAAGCCAACAGGAGCAGAAGGGGAAAAGGTGTTCCTAAGGTTGAGGCATTTAATTTAGTCAGTATAGTAACGTTTTGCAAGCACAGCATTTTATGGTCGAGAACAGTGAGGAAATTGTAGGAAACATCAAGGTAATTAAGGTATTAAGGTAATATACTGGAACAGACATTCTTGAACAGCCTACCTTGTATTTTGGGCAGCCAAAGGTACTGTGCTAAAAGCACAGGGGAGCTATTTATAGAGGGAGCAGTTACCTAATATTGAAGAAGAACATGCAGAAGAAGAGCAAAGAATAGCCAATATAATTATGGCAAAATCCACAATATCTTTTAGATAACACGAATAATTTTTTTAATTTTTTTTTTTGTGGCCCCTGGTTTGGACAAAGAGCCAACAATGGCTTCAAAGACTAAGTAGGATAAACGACGGCAAAAATCCAGAAAATCTTCCACAAAATATATATTTTTTTCTTTTATCCATTTTTTTCTGGCCACTGGTATAGAGAAAGAGCCAAGCATGGCTCCAATCAGGGGCCAAATAGGTCTGGCAGCAAGTAGAGTAGGGGCCAAGTAGGGGGCGGCGAGGCACTAGCGATCGGAGCCACCCTTAAGCGGCGGACCCGGCTGCAAGGCATCGGAGCCACACTCGCAGGGCACTAGAAGAGGCAAAATGGGTGGCTCGGCTGCAGCCTCCGTACGTAGGGTTCGACCTAGAGAGCGAGAGAGAAGGTAGAGGAAATTACAGAGAGATAGAGGAGAGAGAGGAAGGGGTGCGGGTGTCGTAGAGCGAAGGGAGAGAGCGGATCCCGCGGTGGGTGACAGCTGGAGGCCAGGGAATGGGAGCGTCGGATTGAAGAGAGGTTAAGAGAGAGAGAGAGAGAGAGAGAGGAGGAAGGAAGAGAGAGAATGCCAGGGATGGAAGAGAGAGAGGAGCAGCAGCTTGAGGAGAGGGGGAGCGAGAGAGAGCGGGGCGCGGCCAGGAGTAGAGGGGAAGGGAGAGAGAGAGAGGCTCGGGTAGAGGGGAAGAGAGAGAGAGAGGGGGGCGGAAAGAGGAAGAAGCGCACCACCATAGGGGGAAAAAAGAAGAGAGAGAGTGCGCCAGAGACAGCTGTAGAGGTGGGGGGAGAAATGCTTCGCCGCCACGTGGAATGGAGAGTAAGGAGGCCTGCCACATGGGATTTGCAGGATGTGTCAAATAGTATAGTTAATAGATCCTCTTATTTTTTAAAAAATTTCTGTTTTGTCTTTCTAAAGTTTGAAGTTGTAACATTTAATCTAGTAGTGTTACTATTTCGTGTATAAATTGTATGGTACAACAAGTTAAATTGTATTTTAAAATACTCATTATACTCTTAAAAATGGTGGAAATGTGTAAGAATAGTTTATTTTTTCTCAAATTAGGTGGCTTTATCCGTAACTTTTCATTTTCCCTTTATTTCTACAAGTCAAATGAGTGCCTCAGTAGTTATCCAATTGTACCATATAATATACTAGTGTAGGGCTCGCGCTTCGCGGCGGGTAGATAATATTTTATCGAATTTAAATATTTTAATTTATACAAATTTTAATAAATAGTTTGTAGTATTTCAGCAAATTAAAAAATTTTAATTTGTACCCAATCCAAACGAGCCCTAAGTGTATCAAATATGATGCAGGAGATTATTTTCTGCCTATATAAAAATATGCACTATATCATATATAGGTGATAATAAATTATCTATAGATGAACATATCAAATCTTAGTGGCATAGTATATTAAAAATTAATATGGTCTTTGCTTTCTAAAGGAAAAAAAATAAAAAAAATAAAAAACTAATTGGTTAACTTACACTAAGTCTTTAATTGATTATCTACTTCTCTAATCAAATGAATATATTAAATTGATCAGATTAATCTACTTTTTCGATGAAGAATAATGGTGCGAATTGGCTAAAAAAATAAAAAAGTGGGACGCTATGAATGCATGACAAAGAAAAGGAAAAGGAGAATAAGGTAATACACAATATTGGGAAAGTAAGAAAAGAAATAATATTATAAACAAAAAATTTGACAAATTTTTCACTCTACTCTAGTCGATATTTATAGTGTGCTTATAATTAAAAATTTTATAACTGTTATCTATGAAAAAGAAGAGACAATATGAAAAAGAGTAAATGGGAGATTTAATTCTCTTATTTAATTTCTATTAGATGAGCTGTCAAATTAAAAAAGTATTATTGAAAACTTTATTTAAAGATTTCACTCTTAGAAAGAAAAACGGTCAAATTAAATGTGCATTAATTTAGAAATTTTTATTTGTTTAAAGTAGAGCATGAAACTAATTACTTTCAGTTACTAATCATAGAAGCCAAAAAAATTATTATATATATGAAAACATTGGATTAATTATATGTATTAATTATATATTAAACTATAGTTATTATTGTGATTATATATCCATATCAGTTACTAATCATTAAATTTCTCATTTTGTTCTTTCTAAATATGGTAAAAGTTATAGATTATAGATAACAAGTGGTTTAATTCAAAAACGGGTTATAAGAATAAAAGATAACGTGCCATGTGGCAAGAAATAGTGTGGTTTCATATAAGTTTATAGATGTGCAGAATGGTGACGAAATAGTAACAGTGTGAAGTTAAGTGTCACGGTTTTAATTTTCAAGGAAAAAAATAGAGGGTTTTAAAAGATAGGAAGGTAAAGTGTAAAAGCAGATATTTAGAAAGAATTTTTTATATTTTGGCCATAAAGATTGAGCAATGCTCTTGTTACCTTTTGGGCATATTTGGTTCATAATTGGAACAAAAATGAGAAATAAAATTGAATTATATTGCAATAAAAATTAAAATGACGAATCATCTAAATATATTTGGTTTATTATTAGAATAGAAATCAAAAAAAAATAATAGATATGCCTAAAATATTGACAGGGAGGAGGAAGAGGGGTTTGTGAGAAAGGGTTTCAAGTGGTTTACTCTAGAATTGACCAATCCAAAAGTCAAAATCAGATTAGATCATAAATGAATTAGATCATTTTTATTTCAAAGTTAAATGAGAATTAAAATTTATTTTTTTTGTAAAAACAAGCAATAACTATCAGAATCAACGAATCTTATTTGATTTCAGAGTCTAAAATAAGTGAACCAAACGAATCCCTTTAATTAGATGTAAGATTTACACCTGCTCATCCTAAGGCCCATATTCTCATTCTTTCTTATTAACTTTTTTTCTTTGGAAAAATTTCAAATACCACCCCTATAATTTTGTACTTTCTTCTTTAATACCTTGTGGTTTAAAATATATCACTTTCTTACCCTATAGTTTTATTTTTCTCTTTTTTTTATTTACTCTACAAATTTTTTTGTTAAATCAATGACAAAGTTAAAACTAAAGGGTACTAAAGTGAATATCCAATAAACTATAGGTGTGGTATCTGAAGTTTTTTTGTATATGATTTAATGAAAAGTTAACGGAAGGATTGACAAAAAGAGAAAAATAAAACCACAAAGTATTAAATTGATACACTGTTAAATTAATGACAAAGTTAAAACTAAAAATACTGAAGTGAATATCCAATAAACTATAGATGGGGTATCTGAAGTTTTTTATACATGATTTAATGAAAAATTAATTGAGGGATTGACAAAAAGAGAAAAATAAAATCACGGAGTACTAAATTGATACACTTTAAACCATATAATACTAAAGTGAAAATGTGCGAAACCACAACGGTGGTATTTGAAGTTACCGTTTTTCTTTAACTAAAACCAAAAGAGTTTTTGGGAACCCTAATATTAAAAAAAATATATTAGATTTACATCTATATATAACTGTACATATAGTAATTTTTTTGATTTGGTTATTGGCTTAACAGGAGACAGAAGGCAAAAGAAGAAACAAAAAAAAACGTGACCTGCTGCAACAGAAGCACTTTCCTCACCAGCGATTTTCGTCTCCGTCTCCCTGGTGGGACCCACCTCGGATTTTTTTTTTTTTTTTTTTGGACCCTTCATCTGGGTTTTCTAATGGGCCAAACACAAAAACCGTAACAGAGGTATTTACTGTGTCTCTGTGGGCTAAGAGTTTGAGCCTCGTGAACTGCTTTGAGCTGGTCTTGTTTCTTTCTATTTGGACTCTTTGGATGCGTGAAACGAAAGAGTAAATTTTTTTTTAAAAAAAAAATTTTAAGTCTATCTCTTTCTAGATTAATTGTAGCATTGGTTCTTAACCTTTACCCTTTTTTTTTTTTTTTTCACTTTGGCTGCAGGTTTCCAACTTTTGTTATAGTTAAGTCTTGATCATTTAAAGTTTTATTAATTTTGACGGATTAGATTAGGTTAACTCCAATATAGTCTTGCATGTTCATATGGACTATAAACCGGTTTATGATTCAATAATGTGTATAAACTCGGGCAATATCGGCGCCGCCCTTTTCAAATTTTTGGAATGACACAATCGGTTCCACACCAATACGTCTAACGGCCTGCAACAAGCAGTTGGCATCATCTACGAGGTTGAGATGGTTGTAGGCGTCAAGAGTGATGCCGAGTGCCTATTTGTTTCGCCGAAGGTGAAATTCAAATTAAAGTAGATTTTCGGATAAATTAGGGTTTCTGTAAAAGTTGCTTCTCTTACGTTGTTTNTTTTTTTTGAGAGATAGGTAGCACGCTACCCGCTTCGTTTATTTCATTTAGAAATAAACTTAGCTGAAAATATGAATCAACTAGGATTCGAACTTGGGTCTCAGGTACCAACTATCAAGCCCTTTGCCACTTGCTCTAGGTAGTTAAGCCTTGATCATTTAAAGTTTTATTAATTTTGACGGATTAGATTAGGTTAACTCCAATATAGTCTTGCATGTTCATATGGACTATGGTTTATGATTCAATAATGTATATAAACTCGGGCAATATCGGCGCCGCCCTTTTCAAATTTTTGGAATGATACAATCGGTTCCACACCAATACGTCTAACGGCCTGCAACAAGCAGTTGATATCATCTACGAGGTCGAGATGGTTGTAGGCGTCGAGAGTGATGCCGAGTGCCTATTTGTTTCACCGTAGGTGAAATTCAGATTAAAGTAGATTTTTGGATAAATTAGGGTTTCTGTAAAAGTTGCTTCCCTTCCGTTGTTTATTTGTATAGCTGCGGAATTAAAGTTCTCTCTAATTTTATTGTTTATTTGGCAGAAAATGAATGACGTAAAAGTTTTGAGGGATAAGAGATGAATTAATTATTTTTTTTTATTTTTCTTCGTAATTGATTTTGGTTTTGCTTGGGCCGAAGTTAATTACAATATTTTGAAAAATTTGTCTTTCAACCGGAGCTAACCGGAGCTAAAGTTACGGTAAACCAAACAGCAGAAGTAGATATTTACGGTCATCACCCATCTCCACTTTAGGTAAAACAAATATACTCTGAAAGTGGTGAAGTTGGGCTTGAGGTGATGGGCGCGCGTATCGGAATAGATTAGAAATCAAAATGAAAAAGAGCAAAGATTAACGACCAATGTCACAATTAATTTAGAAGTTATGGATCTGATTGTAAAAACCAAAAAGAACACAAAAAGATAATAACCAACACAATTGGAGAGCAATTGGGGAATTACCTTTTTTCTTGTGGGGGTTCGGAGGATATATTTTAATGTAAGCAGTGAAGCCGAAATAAACATTACGTACAAGTTCACAGGTCGAAGCCATAAAAAATTAAAATTATTGAGCTTTTTAACTAGATATCCAAACTGGGTCTGATTCTAAATTATTAAATATAAAAATATAAAAATATTATTATTCATCAACTTAAATTATAAGTGAACATCGCTTATATATTTTATATTCAACATTTTATCTCACGTCTGAAAAATAAATAACGTTAACAGTTTGACGAGACTCGAATACAGAACCTCCTATTTTTAAATAATCATTATTTTCCAAACATTTAAGCTCTAATACAATATTTTTATTGTGACTTCTCTACTCAAAAACATGCAGCAATGCTCATATCCATCAATATATTTTCATTAGGGATAGATCTCACCTTATTAATTTTTTTTTTTCTTTTTTCCCCATTGTTTTCCTATTTTACCAGTTATTAATGCTGATAAAAATGTTTTGGAGACCTTGTCAACTATAGGTCAGTTTAAATTAAGATCTCCAGTCTCCACTTCACCTTTTTTGTTTTGTTTTTATTGACACTTTTTTTAAAAAATTTATAACTTCTGTTTACTTTATTTAAGTCATTCAAGTTAATTAAATAAAAAATTTGGTAATTTTATTCAATTTCACAGCTCTCTACCAACTATTAGCCATCAATTTTTTTTAATGTTCCTGTTAATGAGAGTAATTAAAAAAAATTATAAATAATATCTAATATATCCCTTTAAAACTATAAAAATATTTAATTTATCTGGACCACAATGCCCTTGGGTGTTCAAAAAATTTCTTGGAATATAATATCTCTATGCAAAGGCAATGATAATCATTCATTACTCTTCAAACTGGAAAATAGTAAATAGTGAAATGAATAGCCAATCAAGTTCCAAATAAAAGAAGAAATAAAAATAATGATGAACAACTAATATTAATCCTTAAAATAATAGTTTTTATTTTTTTGGTATTGTGCTTTTGGACTCCCTCACCTCCTATATGCTTTTCTCCACAGAAGTACCTGCACATCAAATACATGTTATATATTATATTAAAACATGTGTCCATGCTTGTACAAAGTACTTTTTTTATTTAGCTGTTACATTCATGTGCTCCAGTGGTTGGTATCTATCATTAAAAAGTTGACACTGAAAACACAAACATGTCAACAAAATTGGATCATATATGTCAATGGCCCCCCATGAAATAGTGCCCTCTTATATAGCTCACAGACTACAGTGTGTATATATCTATATATTAATATATATATATATATATATATATATATATTATAATATATAATATATATATATATATAGAGAGAAATGCTTCAATACACTACAAGTATAAAATTTAATTCCTTAATTTAGTAAAGGGTATAGTTGGGATTTACACGAAATAACCAGTTGAACAGGTTACAGATTTGAATTAATTAACATGACAATATTGAAAAAAAATTAGTATATACCAAATTTGTCAGTATCCTTTAAATATTAAATATCTTATTTACTTTGATAACTTACCAAATTAGATGATACCCAATTTATTAAGTATTCATCTCAAAAAAATATTGAATTTAAATTTAATTTTTGAAATTAGTATTGTAATGTAAAATTTTAATTTTGAAATTTATATTAAACTTTTAAATTTGAATCTAAATTGAACGTTTAATCTTAAAGCCAAATTTTAATTTTTGATTTAAATTGAAATTTTGAATTGGAACAAAAAGTTTTATTTTAAATTTATGTTTTATATTCAAAAAAATTAAATTTGATTTATAAAGTTTTAAATGTTGTTTTGAATTTAAATTTACAGTTTGGTTGTAATTTAAAATTCAACTATTGTTATAGGTATTTAAAGGTCATAATATTCTTAGTTGGATAAAACCGGTTTTGTGGACCAAACTATTTTATAAAGACTAAAATACCCTTTAAATGGGTACCCGGTGAATGGTACCTATGCTTCAATAGCAGGTCACCTCTAGAATCATATTAAATCTAAACCATCTATTAAGAAAAATAAATGGTCAAGATTTATATGGAGTATTGAAGTATTCCTCATATATATATAGAGTCCGGCTACCTTACTCTTATGAGTACCATCGCCTTCGTACTCATAAATTATTTTACGATCACCTTCGTACTCATAAATTATTTTCGATGATAGAGCTTCCGAATTAGCGATCCATACCATTAAATATTATCTAGAGTACTTAAAACTTCTAGAAATCAAATTTTAGAATTTTTCGATATTATTTACCTTACGATCAAAAGCTCACAAAATTGACAATTTTTAACGGCCAATATGAGATATTTGCTAGTTTAACAGTGAAAAAGAATCTAAATTGGTTGAATTTTTGATAGAAAATTCTATTTGCTACCTAAATAAAGATTAATAACTCCGATCTTAAATTGAAGGATCCGATCATCCATTTTTAGGATGTCGTTCGATTTTGACCGTTCATTTTATACCCGCTTGATGGACTTTATAATGATTTCGAAAAATTACGAAATTTATTTTTTAGAAGTTTCAAATACTCTAGATCATATTTAACGGAGTGGATCGTCGATTTGAAAACCCCAACATCGAAAACAACTTATAAGTACGAAGGGCACTATACTCATAAGAGTATAGTAGTCTTACTCTCTCTCTCTCTCTCTCTCTCTCTATATATATATATATATATAAGAGTCCGGCTACTATACTCTTATGAGTACGATCGCCTTCGTACTCATAAGTTATTTTCGATGATAGAGCTTCCGAATCGACGATCCATACCGTTAAATNAATATTATCTAGAGTACTTAAAACTTCTAGAAATCAAATTTTAGAATTTTTCGATATTATTTACCTTACGATCAAAAGCTCACAAAATTGACAATTTTTAACGGCCAATATGAGATATTTGCTAGTTTAACAGTGAAAAAGAATCTAAATTGGTTGAATTTTTGATAGAAAATTCTATTCACTACCTAAATAAAGATCAATAACTCCGATCTTAAATTGATGGATCCGATCATCCATTTTTAGAATGTCGTTCGATTTTAACCGTTCATTTTTTATCCACTTGATGGACTTTATAATGACTTCGAAAAATTACGAAATTCATATATTTTCTAGAAGTTTCAAATACTCTAGATCATGTTTAACGGTATGGATTGTCGATTCAAAAATCCTAATATCGAAAACAACCTATGAGTACGAAGGGCTCTATAGTCATAAGAGTATAGTAGCCCTACTATATATATATATAAATTTGAGCTTCTATATTTTTAAAAGCACCAAGTCATTGATATTTATAATTTTTGGATTTTGGGATGAAGATTTATAGGGCTGGGATAATAATGGTCTCCTAAAGTGAGTGATTGGTAAAATAGTATAATCTAAATAGTGGAATTGACCAAAAATATATATCTAACGGTAAAAAACTTACAATCATAAAATGCTTAGTGCTTTTTTAAAGCACCATAACCGCACAAGAAAATAGCTGGTGATCGTGCTCAGAGGGACAAGGCACTTGGAACTGGTGCAAAGGCAAATACGGATTGCAATAGCAGTGGTCGAGGCCGCTTGTGCGTGAAGTCACGACGAACTGCAAGCGAGGATATCCAGACCAAGACTTGCACAGGCGCGCGACGAGGGTGTCTGCGTGGTACGCAGGTTGGGGAGATTGTCAGGAATAGAAGTTTTTCGACTACCATCCCTGAGCATTCATTCAACCCAAAGCATCACAGCAAGTGATTCTCGTAAGAGATCGCTTATTTTCTCCAACAAGTGATTCTTGTAAGAGATTGTTTATTTGTACTAGTGGCAAGAAGCCTATAAATAGTGTTAAGCCTTAAGCCATTCTCAAGCCCCAAACTCCAAAAATATTATACTCTATTTTCTCTGAGTGATATAATATTTTATTTTTCCAAAAATATCTCTCTGTTTTGCACTAAGTCGTCGATGGCGAGCAGATCCAAGTTAGCAGAATTGAGGCAGACTGGTCCATCTTTGTAGAGGTAGTATATCTTGGCAGGTCGCTAAATGTTCGTCAGATAAAAAGTTTGCAGTTTTTATTATAGCAGAGAGATGAAATAAACTTTATTGTAGAAGATTGTTACATCTATCTAAAAGGTTTCTATTCTTATCACAATAAAAAATCGATAGATAAATCTGATGAGTAAATTAATTACTAGCGCTTTTATGGAAAAAAAAAAAAAAGGGGACAACACTTCCATACAAGTTCCAACCAATACAACATTTCTATATAATCATTGGGTCCATGAACAGTGCAGTTAATTAATAATAACAGTAGGAGGCATTTGGCATATTATAATAATGATGGAAAATCTAAGAAAGGACTCGAGCAGAGGACCCTATGTTTGAATCTAGGGTTCTGGACGGTTTCGTGATGGAGACAATCTAATATTAATTTATAGGCTAAATAAAAAGAACTAAAGCAAAATTATGCTGAGTAATACTTTTTCATCTTTCTCAAATGGAACTATAGACATTACAGTTGTGCTCAAAACTAGGGATGTCAATAGTACGGATACCCAAAATTTTATTCAACTCCGAATCTGAATACAGTAAATTTTTTTGATGCTAAATGGATATAGTTTCGGATACGGATATCAAAAATAAAGTCCGACGGATATGGATACGGATATAGATTTTGACTATATCCGAAAAAAATTAAAAATTTGATGTTATATTTCAATTTGTATTTTAAAATTTTAAATTTAATATAATATATTTTGAAATATTGAAAAAAAAATAATTGTTTTGGGTTCGGATTTTTGGGTTTGGGTTCGGGTACGAGTTTGGATTTCGGATTTCGAGTCGGGTTTGGATTTTTAAAAATTCGTCTCGAATCTGACCCGTTGACATTCCTATTCAAAACAAAGTGACTTACATAACATAATATATTTTATGAACATAAATAAAATACTTTTATCGATTTTTTTATTATTCGTAAAGTATTCTTTTGGCAATTTCAAATAAAACCTCTGGAGAATTATCTAGAATCCTAATTAAACAAAAAAAAAACTAAATTTCAATTTGGCCCCTGGTGATTTAGTGTTTTTTTCGCGCGATTCAAGAAATTGTACTTAACAAATAAAGTTTTTGTTTTTTAAGTTCGTCCTAAATATCTACCGTTAAATAGAATAGTAAACTGAGCTATTTCGCAAACCATAGGGTGGTAAAAATACATATTTTAGAATGGTAAAATATGGTAGTATACCATTCCGCAGACAACAAAAGTATAACTTTACTATTATGTTTAACAATAGATCCTTATAAAGAATCAAAAATAAAATATTGAATAGTTAAATGTAATATTTTGAACAACCGAATTGTAAAGTAAGAATGTGCTAAATCATAAGCGAACAAATTAAAGTTTACCCGTAAAAAAATAGAGTATCAGCATCACACCCTAAATCTTAAATCTTAATCCTTTCATATGTATATGCCAACATTTTAACAATGTATTGGGACCGACCGTCCCTAAAGCAAGTGGCAAAAAATTTGGTGGTTGGTATCCGAGGTTCCTAGTTCGAATCCTAGTTGATTCACATTTTCAGCTAAGTTTATTTCTTAATGAAATAAACGAAGCGGGTAGTGTGCTATCTATCTCTAAAACAAAAAAAAACAAAAAAAAACAATCTATTGGGATACTCGAATGTGCGGGACCCAAAGCATTTCTCAAAAAAAGGAAAAGGAAAAAAAGAGAAAGAAAAGTGATATGTGACTAGCACAGGATTGTTATAATTGGCTTGGGCCGACTGGCATGTCTTTTGGCCTTTTTGTTTCTTGGATTGATCAACTTTCTGCTCCCACTTTCAAACAAATAAAACTGTACGGATCGGTCAGGCTCGAGTCGGATCCAAGCTCAATGTGGTCCACCTGTTTTTAACCTTATTAATTCGCAAAAAAAGTCTTAGTTGTAAAAGATATAACATATGTAATAATATGATGGGCTGTCCTTCGCGCAAGTAGCAAAGAGTTTGGTGATTGATATCTGAAGTCTTAACTCTTAAGTTCGAAACCTGATTGTTTCATATATTTTTTAAGTTCATTTTTTTTAAAAAATGAACAAAGTATATAATATGTCACGAATTAATTATATTGTGCCAAGTTAGCTAATAGAGAGTCTAATCCATAGTTATATAGCAGCTTCATACTAAAATGATGTTTAATTTTTTTTTTGTACATTTATAAAATATGGAAATGTCATAATTAGATATTATTATTTCTATGAAATAACTGTATGACAGAGTGATTTTCTCTTAATTTACACTCTATTTATTCACGAAACATGGACAATTTTATAAATGTACAAAAAAAAAATTAAACATCATTTTAGTATGAAGCTGCTATATAACTATGGATTAGACTCTCTATTAGCTAACTTGGCACAATATAATTAATTCGTGACATATTATATACTTTGTTCATTTTTTAAAAAAAATGAACTTAAAAAATATATGAAACAATCAGGTTTCGAACTTAAGAGTTAAGACTTCAGATATCAATCACCAAACTCTTTGCTACTTGCGCGAAGGACAGCCCATCATATTATTACATATGTTATATCTTTTACAACTAAGACTTTTTTTGCGAATTAATAAGGTTAAAAACAGGTGGACCACATTGAGCTTGGATCCGACTCGAGCCTGACCGATCCGTACAGTTTTATTTGTTTGAAAGTGGGAGCAGAAAGTTGATCAATCCAAGAAACAAAAAGGCCAAAAGACATGCCAGTCGGCCCAAGCCAATTATAACAATCCTGTGCTAGTCACATATCACTTTTCTTTCTCTTTTTTTCCTTTTCCTTTTTTTGAGAAATGCTTTGGGTCCCGCACATTCGAGTATCCCAATAGATTGTTTTTTTTTGTTTTTTTTTGTTTTAGAGATAGATAGCACACTACCCGCTTCGTTTATTTCATTAAGAAATAAACTTAGCTGAAAATGTGAATCAACTAGGATTCGAACTAGGAACCTCGGATACCAACCACCAAATTTTTTGCCACTTGCTTTAGGGACGGTCGGTCCCAATACATTGTTAAAATGTTGGCATATACATATGAAAGGATTAAGATTTAAGATTTAGGGTGTGATGCTGATACTCTATTTTTTTACGGGTAAACTTTAATTTGTTCGCTTATGATTTANATTTACTTAGTAAATAAATTATGTCAAAATGGACGGTGGAAATTGAATAATCTTTAAAATTTGAGCATAGTACTTTTAAATTCAAGATCAAGAATGTTAACCTTAATCTAGATAGTTTAAAGTATTTTCTATCAAAATTTGAAGAAATTGAGATTCTTCTACACCGTTAAACTCCAAACTCGCCATAATAGCTATTGAAAATTGACAATTTTGAAATGGTTTAATCATAAAGTAAACTATGTCGAAAAAATATAAAATTTTATTTCTAAAGACTTTAAATACCCTAAATCAGTTTTAACGGTGTGGATCGTTGATTTGAATACCCTAAGATCGAAAACGAGACTATATTACCGGAGCTCCGGTAATATAAATAATATAGAAGACTAGCTATATATATATATATGGCCAATTTGCATAAAAAATCCACTTATTTTGGGCTTTTGCAAAATCGGGCCATCTTTTTGGCTTTTGCAGATTCGGTCCGCTTTTTCAGCAAACTGACCAAAATACCCTTATACCTTTTTCTCTTTCCTCTTTCTCTCTTCTCTTTTTTTCTCTCGTTCTTTTTTCTTTTTCTTCCCAGAGAGCGGCGAAGACGGAGCAGAGGTGCCCTTATACCATTTTCTTTTCTCTTTTTTCTCTCGTTCTTTTTTTTCTCTCTTCCCAGAGAGCGGCGAAGACAGAGCGGCGTCGCCGCCGGCGCCCCCACCTTCCTTGCCTCCGATCCCCCTAAGGCCGGGCTGTGACTTTTTTTTTTTTTGCATTTTTCTTTTCTTTTCTTCTCTGACTCTCCTCCACAGTTTCCGACGACGGCGCCTCTCTCGCTCTTCCCTGCCCTTGCTCTTTTTTTCTCACCTCTTTTTTGCCTGTCTCCGACTTTTTCTTCGCCGACACCGGGGAGATTCATGCGGTTTTTGCAGCCTCGGGTGGGGGGTCTTTTTTATTCAAGCGTCGATCACCGACAGGCGCGTGGAGCTGATTGCAGAGGTGGTGTTTGTGAAAAAATTATAAAATTCTAGTGGAAAAAATAAAAGATAAGAAAAGTTATATAAAAAACGATGGGAGTATGAATTGTATCGTTAACTACAAAAAAATTCAAGTTGCATACTTAAGATGTTAACACTTTTTTTAGACTTCTTTTTTAATATATAATTTAAATTTATGGAAATTACACTTTTAATATTTATATGTTTCTTTTGGGCACGTGTGTTTCAGAAGTAACGTCGGATTTTACCCACTAAGTATAAAAATTAACTCTTTAATGAAGTTGACAACTGTTTCTCTTTTGTTGCAGTTTATCCTCTTGTTGGCATCATTTTAATCTCTTGTTACACTACAGTTATTTTATACTTAAACGATACACCCAGTTTAAGAGATATTTTATAACTGCTTCTCGTCATTTGCAATGTTTTAACTCTTGTTGCCTGATTTCTCCTCTTTAAATAGAAACAGATGCCAACAGAAGGACAAACAGTGCAACAAGTGAAGCAGGCAGTTATAAAATCTGTTATAAATGTAGTTTAATAAAAAAATAGATGTTAAGAAGAGAATGGCTAGCAACACGAAAAAAAACTGCACCATTTATCCTTAAACTGCAGCTATTTAGAGATATTTATACTGCTTTCTCTTGTTGCACTGTTTTCCTCTTTAAAGAGGAGAGAACAGGTGCAACAGAGAGAGAAACCAGTGCAACAAGGGATGAAAAGTATAAATATCTGTTAAAGATGTGTAGTTATAAAAAAGAAAATGTGTAACAAGAGATAAAGATGGCGTGCAATAAGGAAAAAACATGCCACCAATTTATCTTAAAACTGCACCGTTTAGCAGATTATTTATACTGTTTCCTAATGTTGCCTGTTTCTCCTCTTTTGTACTGTTTCTCTCTTTAAAGGGAGAAACAGGTTATGCACAGGAGAGAAAACAGAATGCAAAAAGAGAGGAAGCCCAGATCATTCTGTTAAAATGTGCAGTTTAAAATAAAAACAGTCCGACCCGTTCGCCACACGCCGGCGCCGCCTTGACGGCGACGAGATCGGGCTGGGGTGTCGCGTGGCGCGACGCGAGGACGTCTTCGATGTCGTCGTGGGAGAAGCAGAGGCGTAGTCGGCTGGAATTCTGCGACGACGGGGAGGAGGAACAAATATTCCAAGACCGGCAGCGCCAGAGGAAGAAGACCGCGGCGCTGGTGGCGGCCGTTGCGCTCGCTCCCCTCCTGCGCCCGCTTGTTGGCCTCCCTTACTTCTTCTCGCCGTATGTCTTGCTTTCTCCGCATCCGACCCCGAACCCCTTCCCAGCTGGCCGTAACCGCACGCGGCGAGTGAGATCGGCGGGGGTCAGCAGTCGGCGGGGAGAGGGAGAGAGGGATCGCGGTACGAAGGCGAGGTGAAAGGTGAGGAGCCCGGGCGACGAAGTGAAGAAGGTATGAAGTGAGGAGGGAGGCCAGACGGTAGAGAAAGAAGCGCGGTCGCGCTTTATACTTTTCTGGCGCCGCAATGAGCAAAATAAAGACGGACAAAACGAAGAAGGAGAGCAGAAAAGGAAGTGAAAAAGTAATAAGGCGTATTTGTCGAGTTTGCCTGGATAAAAGTTAGCGTCGACGATGATGCTGCAAAAACGAAGAAAGAGATGACCCGGTTTTGCAAAAGCCCCAAAAAGTACGTGAATTTTTTATGACAGAAGCCATATATAATATATATATTATATATATTATTATTATATATATATATAGTGGAGGTGAGAATTCTATCTGATAGCAAAACGGGCCGTGCACCATTTGTTTTCGTATATGGAGCCTCTTAATCGACGATCGGTTACCGTTGGACAATGATCTATACAATTGAAGTGATTATTTAAGAAAATCAAATTTCAATCATTTTCTACATATTTGCCTAATGATCAAAGCAAGTTGCTTCAAAATATTGTAATTTTAATGGAATAGATATGAGCAAAACTTTTTCTCGGATTTACGGCGCAAAGAATCAATTAATTGAATTTTGTTAAGAAATGAATTCTGTTAATATTTTAAAACCAAATATATACTCTTTGATCTTGATTACAAGAGATCCTCATTCATTTTTTTTAAAGAATATTCTTTTCAACCGTGTCTTTTTTGTGTCATCGATGGATAATGGAGAAAACAATCAGAAAGTGTATGAAATTTTGAATTTATAACACTTAAAGTGGGATAGATCATGTTCAACGGTGTCATTCGATCGATTTGGAGGTCAGATCAATCGAAAGCAAATAAGATTGGACACGGAACCATGTGCTAAATCGATAATAATTCATATACACTCTATTATATATAATTATATATTAATTATATTATATATTATATATATATATATATAATAATATAATATAATAAAGTTGACTAGAATAACATATCGGACGTAAACGTAGTATTCTAGCTAATAAGAGAATGAGTATTATGAAATTATTTCTAAACCTCAAGTGGTCTAGATTCATGTCCAACGGCTACACGGTGATCGATCGGATTTGGAGGTCCATCATCGCAACAAATGCGAGTGGCAATGAGCTGTTTGCCTATCGTAATAATATCGATAGTCACTCTATACATATATATTATATTATATATATATATATAATTTTCTTACTATATTAATATATCATAGATAAGTATACTTATATATATATATATAAAGAGTTGCGTTAGAATAATATACGGTAGATAACGGAAGCCGTTTTACTAATCGATTTTGTTTTCAGATGATAGAGCTTCCAAAATCAATCGCTTCGTTTAACATAAATTATACCACATTGAACGTGTTTAGAAATCCAATTTAAATATTGTTCGACATTCATTGAAATACATGAATCAAAGGGTAATTCAAAATTATGCAATTTTAAATGGTCAGATAGAGGCGCTTTCTGTTTAACGGCGTAAGATAATTCAAATCAATTGAATTATTTGTTAGAAAATTCTTTTAGCTATTTAAATAAGATCTATATCTTATCTTTGATTACAAGATCTATCATCAACTTTTTTTTAAGGTATTCATTTTAGTCATTCATTTTTTATGTTCCTTGATGGGATAAGGCAACAATATCGAAAGTGCAGTGTGAAATTTGATTGTGTACATAGTTTTAAATGGTTTAGAATATATATTACGGAGGCGATGTCAATTTGAAGCTTAATTATCGAAAACAAATCGGTAGTAAAACGGACTGTTGACTACGATATGTATTCGTAGCTCAACTCACTATATTATATAAGTTATATAGAGAGAAGGAGAGGAGAGAAGAGAGAGATCGAACGATGAGAGACGGCAATGAGAGAGAGAGAGAAGGAAGAGTAAGTGGATGGAGCTACTAGTAGTAGCAATATCCATTGTTGCTACCAGTTTTTTAGGCCTATTGATCAACTACTTTCATCATTATTTCAATAGTCATTGGTTAATACTATAACCAGTGAGGATCACTCACCCCCCCATAGGGGACCCACAACTCGCTAACTAACTGTATATCCGACCTACAATTTTATCCAAGGTGTTAAAACTTGAGAGGTATTATATTAATCGTTTTCGTGACCTAATTCTTCTTATCTCTCTCTCTCCGTATTATATATATATATATATATATATAGTAGAGCTACTATACTATCGGAAGCATAAAGTGGTTGGTGCTTTCGATTTTTTAGCCCTTAGATCAACTCGATTGATTATTTCTAACAATTGGATTAATATTATTAACCAATGGGGATCACTCAACTCTAGGGGGACCACTAAACCCTAAGGGAATCGCCATCATCCCAACTGTAGAATTTTTGATCCAAGGGCTAAAAAATTGAAAGCACCAATTACTTTATGCTTCTGATAGCATAGTAGCTCTACACTATATGAGCGTGTTTGGTTCGCTTCTTTTTCACCATGGAATCGGAATCGAAATGGTGAATTCATTTATGGGTGTTTGCTATGCGAGAATCCCATTCCGATTCCGATTCCCGAGTGGAATAGGAATCTCCCAATCACCTCTTTTTCCAATTCGGCCTAGAAGGCCGGATTGGAATTTGAATCCGGACAGAATGGGTATTTATTCAGATTAAATTTATTTTTTCAACTTTTTTTAATTAAAATATGTGTTTAAATTTAGAAATAAAATTTATAATTTTAAACTTTAATTTGAATTTGAATTAAAAATTAAAATTTAATCAAGTATTTTGAATCTAACTTATAAATTTGAATTTAGATTAAATTTTAATTTATATAAAGTGTTTTCAAAATTTATTTATAACTTAAATTAAATTTATGGATTAAAATTAAAATTTAAATTGTAATTTTAAGTTTGAATTTGAATAAATCGAAATTTAGTTTTATATTTTGAATTATCCATTCAACTTCAAAATTTTATTTTTTTTAAAAAAAATAGANATTTTTTTAAAAAAATGGATTTAAAATTTTGACATCATTTTAAAATTTTGGTGTAAAATTTTAATATTTAATTTTTAATTTGAATTTAAATTAATATATTATAAAGATAAAGTTAATATATTAATTTGATTTCGTTTTTTATATCTACCTGAACCAAACACTGATAATAGGAATAATTTATTCTGATTCCGATTCCGATTCAGGTAACGAACCAAACAGAATTAGGTAATGAGTCATTCTGATTCCGATTACAACTTATTTCGATTCCGATTATATATGTATAGGCTAGGACTACTATACTCTTATGAGTATAGAGCACTTCGTACTTATAACTTATTTTCAATGATGGCGTTTCCGAATTGACAATCCACTCCGTTAAATATGATCTAAAGTATTTGAAACTTTTAGAAAATAAATTTCGTAATTTTTCAAAATCATAATAAAGTTCATCAAGCGAGTATAAAATGAGCGGTCAAAATCAAACGACGTCTTAAAAATGGATGATCGGATCCTTCAATTTAAGATCGGAGTTATTGATCTTTATCTATGTAGTCAATATAATTTTTTATCAAAAATTCAACTAATTTTGATTCTTTTACACCGTTAAACTGGTATATATCCCATACCGGCCGTTAAAAGTTGTCAATTTTGTGATATTTTGATCGTAAGGTAAATGATATCGAAAAATTATAAAATTTGATTTCCAGACGTTTTAAATGCTCTAGATAACGTTTAATGGTGTGGATCGTCGATTCGGAAGCTCTATCATTGAAAATAATTTATGAGTACGAGGGCGATCGTACTCATAAGAGTATAGTAGCCGGACGACTAGGGCGATCAATGATAGGACATCCGATTCGACGATCGGTTCCGTTCGGTATAATCTACCCTATTGGAACTATCTAGAAACCAAATTTTATAATTTTTTTACATCTTTTACTAAGAAATCAAAAGGTCTCAAAAATGACTATTTTAACGGCCAATGCAGTACGTTTTTAAGTTCAACGGTGTAGAAGTATCCAAATTACATGAAAATTTAATAAAAAATTCTACTTAATATCAATAGCAAGATCAATACTTTCGATTTAAAATTTGAGTCCTTTATCATTATTTTTTATGAGATTTTTATTCTCAGCCGTTCATTTTGAGACTACTCGTTTACTAGGCAAACGAAGTCAAAAAATTATGAAATTTAGTTTCTAGATAGTTCCAATAGCGTAGATTATGTCTAACGGAACCGATCGTCGAATCGGACGTCCCATCATCGAAAATAACTTATAAGTACGGAGGCCCTTGTACTTTCAAAAGTATAGGAGCCTAGCTNGATATTTTGATCGTAAGGTAAATGATGTCGAAAAATTATAAAATTTGATTTCCAGACGTTTTAAATGCTCTAGATAACGTTTAATAGTGCGGATCGTCGATTCGGAAGCTCTATCATCGAAAACAATTTATGAGTACGTAGGCAATCGTACTCATAAGAGTATAGTAGCCGGACGGCTAGGGCGATCAATGATAGGACATCCGATTCGACGATCGGTTCCGTTAGGTATAATCTACCCTATTGGAACTATCTAGAAACTAAATTTTATAATTTTTTTACATCTTTTACTAAGCGATCAAAAGGTCCCAAAAATGACTATTTTAACGGCCGATGCAGCACGTTTTTAAGTTCAACGGTGTAGAAGTATCCAAATTACATGAAAATTTAATAGAAAATTCTACTTAACGTCAATAGCAAGATCAATACTTCCGATTTGAAATTTGAGCCCTTTATCATTATTTTTTATGAGATTTTTATTCTCAGCCGTTCATTTTGAGGCTACTCGTTTACTAGACAAACGAAGTCAAAAAATTAGGAAATTTGGTTTCTAGATAGTTCGAATAGCGTAGATCATGTCTAACGGAACCGATCGTCGAATCGGACGTCTCATCATCGAAAATAACTTACAAGTACGGAGGCTCCCGTACTTTCGAAAGTATAGGAGCCTAGCTATATATATATATATATATATATATAATTGAGCTAGAATACTTTTAAAAGTATCACCACATTAGTGTTTTTAGATTTCTAGCCCTTCGATCTACTCCTTGATTACTAATAGTCATTGGATCAAACACTATTCCACCTACCACCACCTACCACCATCATCCCAACCTTACATTTCTCCATTCAAGAGTTGAAAACTCAAAAGCACCAATCTCTTGGTGCTTTTGAAAGTATTCTAGCTCAACTCTCTCTCTATATATATATATATATATATGTGTGTGTGTGTGTGTGTGTGTGTGATTTTTGTTCGCTGTATGGAGAATAAATTCATGGATTACATGTGTTTTCTGAAATTTCAGTAAATTATAATTTAATATTTTGTTAATTACGAAGAATATGTAGCTAACTTGCTATCTGATACTGCATAAAACAATGGATTATATATGTTTAAATAACCAGAAAAAAACATTCTCTAGAGCAAGTGGCAAAGGGCTTGGTAATTGGTACGTACTCAGGACCCAAGTTCGAATCCTAATTGATTCACATTTTCAGCTAAGTTTATTTCTAAAAAAAATAAAACGAAGCCGGTAGTGTGTTACCTATCTCTCAAAAAAAAAAAAAACTAGAAAATATAATTTTTTCAATATTTTATATTTAATAGTTCTTGAGGCTTCCTTTTTATTAGATGAGGGGTGGAAACTGTCACTTGTGGGAGCTCCACATTTTGTGAAGTTTTTTGAATGTTTTTTAGTTCCTTGTTTTCTTGTTTGCTTTTTTGTTAAATTATTAAAACTCAATTTGTGCATGAAAAATTTACATTGGTGTGAGTATTGTTTGGTTTGTTTACATTTGTACACTGAGGTAACTCTTTTCTTGTTTGATTACATATGTTTTGTTTGTGTATGAAAAATTTACATTTGTACACTGAGGTAACTCTTTTCTTTTGTTTCGTTTGTTATTGGTGAATATATTGTCTACATTGGTGTGAGTATTAATTGTTTGGTTTTTTCTTTTTGTCCTCTCCTGCAATATGATGTATATTTAACCCTTTCTTAAAAATAAATATATATAAACTAAATTATATAAAACTCCCTGTCAAAATTTGATTTTTACTTTTTTTTTTCTGTCATTTAAAAACCTATATTTCACTCCCTTGTAAAATAAAAAATATTCACAGAGGGGATACGATGTGAACTGTGATGACAAAATGACCATTTTGCCCTTCACCATTTTCGTCTCCTCTCTCATCTTGCTCATCCGCCACCTCGATCGGCCGCGGTTCCTCTCCATTTTCTTCTCCACCTGTTCATTTTCTCCTCCTACACCCTCGTTTGTCCCTCCATTTCAATGACAATAGAAAGAAAATCGAGATGGGCGTGGATGGAGAGGTGGGCAAGGGCAACGGCGGAGGAGGGCGAGGGAGTGTTTATGGGCGCGGACGAAGATGTGGGCGAGGGCGAGGCAGTGGAGGAGGGCGGGGCCGCGAGGCTTCGAGGCGGAGGAGGGCGGAGGGTATTTTTTGCATTAAAAAAATATTTTATAACGGAACCCTAACGGATCACTAATGTTAGGGAGTAAAGTGAATATTTTTTATTTTACAAGGAGGCCAAAGTGTATATTTTAAATGACAGGGGGAGAAAATAAACAATCGGGTTTTGCCGGAGAATTTTTTGTAATTTAACATTATAAAATAGAAGGCTTTAAAAAAGTAATGGGGTATGAGATGTAATATTTTTAGAAGCACAAAACAGTTTATAATTTTAGAATTGAGCATCAAAATTGAAGGTTAAAGCTATTAAACATGATAATGATATTTGAACTTTATATAGGCATAATTCGCAATTACGGTATCATTAACCACCTAATCAAATAGTCTCTAAATTGGTAATTTCAATGCTCGAAGTGTTTTCCTGTCTAATAGTGTAGAACATTCAAAATTTTTTTGATAGTATAGAGCGCACTGCATTTTTATTAGATTCACAATTCATGCATTGTATAAGATTTTTACCATGCCATCAATATTGCATGACTAACAGATAACAAATTTAAACAGTGAAAGAATAATATCTTTTATGTTTATATTAAAAATTTCTGATCATATTTAGGTTTAAAATTGTTGATAGGCCCGTGACGCCTAATGGAATTAAGAATTCAGAAACTTTTATTCTGATATCATCTTAAACCACTCGACCCCAACCCAAAATGTAATCATATACAACACATACAATCACATTAATTAATAAATTAATTGTGCTGGGACATAGACTCGGAGTTGTCTCACCAATTACAAATAGGTGACACAAAATTTAATTCATTTATCAAGAACAATGGACCACTGTACCAACAAAGAGCCACATACGTATATACAGTACATAATCCTCGTCTAAAGTAGAAATGTCCATTAAGAAGCATCACGTGTGACATACTCCACATTGTACGAATGTTGGAACCAGGGTTAATTACACCAGTAGTCCCCAACCTTTCCACCAATTTTTACTTGGGTCCTCAACTTTTTTTTTTTTAAATTACGTTCCTAATCTCTTGATTTCATTTCAATTAAGTTCCGGTCGTTAGATAGGTGTTAAAATTGACGAAAAATATCACGTCAGCACCATGTCAGCGCCACGGAAGTGTTGTGTTAGCGGATTGCACAAAAAAAAAAAGATTGGGGTCCAAATTGAAAAACCGTGCAAAGGTTGGGGACTAGTGGTGTAATTAATCTATTAAATTTATAAATTCAAATCAAGATTTTTAATTTAAGATTTAAATTTTAAATTTAAATTTTGATTTTGTATTCAAATTTAAATTAGAATTCAAATTCCGATTTTGTATTTAATTTTAAATTTTTAATTTTAAATTCAAATTCGCACTTCGAATTCTAAATTCTAATTTAATTTCAAACTCGATTTGAAATTTTAAATTCAAAATGTGAATTTGAATTCGAAGTTTAAATTCAAGTTTAGAATTGAAATCAAATCTTAAATTCAAATTTAAATTTTGAATTCAAATTTAAAATTTAAAATCAAAATTTTGAATATGATTTTAAATTTAAATTTCGGTTTCANACCACTGTACCAACAAAGAGCCACATACGTATATACAGTACATAATCCTCGTCTAAAGTAGAAATGTCCATTAAGAAGCATCACGTGTGACATACTCCACATCGTACGAATGTTGGAACCAGGGTTAATTACACCATTAGTCCTCAACCTTTCCACCAATTTTTACCGGGATTCCCAACCCTTTTTTTTTACAATTAAGTTTCTAATCTCTTGATTTCATTTCAATTAAAGTTCCAGCAGTTAGATAGGTGTTAAAATTGACGAAAAATACCACGTCAGCACCATGTCAGCGCGATGGAGATGTTGTGTCAGCGGATTGCAAAAAAAACAAACAGATTGGGATCCAAATTGAAAAACTGTGCAAAGGTTGGGGACTAGTGGTGTAATTAACATATTAAATTTATAAATTCAAAACAAGATTTTTAATTTAAGATTTAAATTTTAAATTTTAAATTTTGATTTTAGATTCAAATTTAAATTAGAATTCAAATTCCGATTTTGTATTTAATTTTTAATTTTTAATTTTAAATTCAAATTCGCACTTCGAATTCTAAATTCTAATTTAATTTCAAACTCGATTTGAGATTTTAAATTCAAAATGTGAATTTGAATTCGAAGTTTAAATTCAAGTTTAGAATTGAAATCAAATCTTAAATTCAAATTTAAATTTTGAATTCAAATTTAAAATTTAAAATCAAAATTTTGAATATGATTTTAAATTTAAATTCAGATTTTAAATTTAAATTTCGGTTTCAAAACTTTCATTTTAAATGTAAATTGAAATATCAATATCAAAATCAAAATCAAAATTTTAAGTTTGAATTCAAAATTTAGATTCAATTAAAAATTTAAATTTAAAATTTGAATTTTAATTTAGTTTTAAATTTAAATTTAAAATTCTAATTTCTCGTTAGTTTAAAATTTTAATTTTAATATTATTTTTGATTTTAAATTTAAAATTTTGAATTTTTATTTTTAGGGAATAAAGTGAAAAATGTGCAAAGTTTATGGGCCTAAATTAACATGCAAAAGTATCCCAAATAGGCGCTGACGTGACGATTCCGTTAATTTTAATAGTTTTTTTAACGGTTCGGACCTAATTGTAATAAAATCAAAAAATTAGAGACTCAATTACAAAAAAAAAAGGTTGGGGACCCAAGTGAAAATTGGTGGATAGGTTGGGGACTACTAGTGTAATTAACCCGTTGTAACCAATTAATTAACCTGTAGTTGGCCTTTAATTTTGAATTTTTTTTTCATTTTTTTTTACTAAAATAAAAGAGTAAACTTTACTTTGTACACTTAATTATTTTATCATATATATTTTGTGATTCAAAAAATTATATTAAATATTGTGAGATTTTATTTTTGCTTCACTGCCATGACCTACTGCAAAATAAGATAACAATGTATTATATATATTTTTTAATAAATCGCGTATAGTATAAAATAATATTTTATCACCGATCTTATTAATCTTTACTTTATCACTCTATGTTTTGAAAAAATTATTACTTTAGTATTCAGTTTGACAATATATATATATATATATATATATAGGTTCTCACGGTATAAATAAATAAATAAATAAGACTACAGGGTGACAAAATAAAGCATTAAAATATATGGAGGCAAATTGCAGTTTACTCAAAATAAATTTGCATAATTTATTCCCTCAAAATCCTGATTAAAAATTACTAGGCACACCAATTTCGTCCCAATTCTTTTTTGAGAAATGATTCGGTACATTCTTTTAAAAAAAATAAAAAAGATCTTAACCGTTGATTAATAGAGGGTAAAAATATAACTTTAATACTTAGCATGTAAAAGGATTATTTTATTCAAGGTTAGTTTGGTAATTAAATAATACATTAATTTAAATTATAGAAATTTTAAAAATAGTTTTATTTCTAAATATGATGAATTTAAATTTTAAAAATTAAATATTTAAAATTTAAAAGTGAAATTTAAATTAGAGGAATCATATTACTATTTAAAAACTAAAATTCTACCAAGATTTAAAATACAGTTTATTCGCACCAGTTTAAAACGTAATGCATAAAAAACTTAGNTTTTTTTTTTCTTTTTTTTTCTTTTTTTTTTTGAGAGATAGGTAGCACGCTATTTGTTTCGTTTCGTTTATTTCCTTTAGAAATAAACTTAGCTGGAAATATAAATCAAATAGGATTCGAACTTGGGACCTCGGGTACCAACCATGCATCAAGTCTTTTGTCATTTGCTCTAGAAATGATCGGTACTTTTACTTGAGTGTTATTTTGGACCTTAAACTTTTTTAGTTTGGCGTTCAATATCCCGATCTTTTAAAAGTGTTTCACACGACTTCTTCTTGTCGTAGAGTTATGGTTGGCATCTGTCTATTAGGGGTGTCAACGAGCTAGACACGAGCGAACTGAGGCCGGCTCTTGTTCGGCTCGTTTCATAAACGAGCCGGATACGAGCTGGCTCGTTAAAGTATTGAGTTGAAAAATTCAGTCTGTGTTCGGCTGCCGAACAGGAGTTGGCTTATGAATAACAAGTTAAAAGAATTATGAAGGATATGTATAAAAGATAAATTTATAAAATTTTATCCATTTGACTTTGATCAAATAGTTGAAACCTTATATATAAATTAAATGACCTGTTTATAATTCAGTTATGCTTTATATTTAGGTTAAGCTAAAAACTAATTATATATTTATATATACATAAATATAAATATATGTATTTAAGCTATTATCGAGCCGAACTCAAGCAAACTAATCCTAGCTCGTGTTTGACTCGTTTATTAAACAAACTGAAAAATTCAGCTCGTGTTCAGCTCGTTTAGTAAACGAGTGATCGATCTCGAGCTCATTTCGAGCTGAACACGAGCTGACTCACGAACAACGAGCTGAATTGCCACCCCTATTGTATATTAGTGCACCATGGATATTCTAAAGTTATACTCTTTGGGTGATCAATTGGACAGGTATATAAAATAATATCAATAGAAAATAGTTGGCTTTGCATGGATGTACAGATGAGATTAATAATAAATAAATGATAAAATTGAATTATAAAACGAGACAAATAGTGGTAATGCATCATAAATTTTTGTCTACCTGTGATAAGAATAAGGACCAAAATGAAATACTGTTAAAGATTTAGTATACCAAATTTTAAACTAAAAAACTAAAATAGACAATGATGCATGTGAGGCTACACAACTCAGGTGCAGATGTAAGGAATCATTAAGATGTCGTGAGTATTTTACACTATGAGAAACATCCTACAGTTGTAATAGAAATGCACTTCTAAAAATGCATGAAATTTAGGTAAAATCGTATATAACTTATCTGAACTATATTTGATCATTTTAAATCAGCTAAACCACCTTTCAAATTTTTGATTTTGCTTTTCAATCTTTCAATTTGTTTGATTTGGGTCAGTCAATGACATTTTGACTTTAAAATTTGAATACATAATTTATCTTTATAGATTTAGTTAATATAGTTCATGCAATTCTTGCAACTATAAATTTATTAACGCAAGAAATTAGCTTAAAAATTAAAGTTAAAGTGTTGTTGATAGACTCAAATCAAACAAATTGAAAAATTGAATAGTAAAATTAAATTTTTGATAGGTCGGATGGTAAATTCAAAATGAGTCATTGTTCAGAAAAATTATATAGATTTGACCTGAAATTTATGATCCTAGCTAAGACCGGCTATCTATCTCACTGTTCGTGAGCCGGCCAGCTCGTTTTCCGCTTGAAACGAGTGCGAGATCGATCGCTCGTTTAAATAAGCAAGCCGACCACAAGCTGAATTTAGCTCAAAATCTTAATGAGCGAAACAATACCCGGTGTCAGCTTGCTAGTGTTCGACTAAATATAGCTCAAATATTTATATATATATATTACAAGTTTTTACTATTTAGATTTTAATTATAAAAAGACATATTTTATAAATTTTAATTATCAGCTTAAAGCTTTAATTTTTTAAGTTTCTTTCAACTATTCAACTAGAAGTAAGCCTGAAAATTTAATTTGTTGTTCGCGAGCCAGCTCGTGTTCGACTCGTTAATAAACAAGCCGAACACGAGCTAGACTTTTTAGCTCGATATTTTTAATGAGCTAGCTCATGTTCTGCTCGTTTAATAAACAAACGAACACGAGCCGGTCCCAGCTCACTCGTGTTTGACTCCTCGACCCACCGAATCCTATCTAAATATAAAATGCATGCATAGATGTGTCCTTATCAGGCAGAAGAATGGAGAAGATTGAATAGGCTTTTAGTTGCAGCATTGATTCTCCTGCTACCCCATTAATGACATGGTCAACAAACTTAAGCAAACATGGGACCTGTTCAGGTACAACTACATACACTTTTATTATGGTGTTAGTTGAGAAATAAAATGGAATTATAAAGAAATATATATAAATCTCTACGGAATTCTTTTTCCCAGGGCCCTTTTCTCAGAAGCGGCGTTAATGATCTACAAGTTTGAGATTTGATTCATTCGCAAGTGCAGGGGAAAGTTGTCGTATAATTTTCTTTTTTTAGTGGGTTGCAGAACATATCTAATTTTACTTTGCACTGGACCATTTTTAATTGATTATGTGTTTTTTTCTTCTTTCTTTATTTTTTTTGATAAATTTTAAATACTATCCGTGTGGTTTCACGTTTTCTCATTTTAGTACCATATAATTTTATTTTTCTGTTTTCGTTAGCACTTTCATTAACTCTTCATTAAATTATATACAAAAACATTCAGATTACTATAGAGAGTAGAGCTATTATACTATCGGAAGCATAGAAGATCTGGTGCTTCTGACCTTTTGGCTCTTAGATCAGCCTCCTTTAATTATTTCTAACCTTTAAATTAATGCTATTATCCTGTGGGGGACTACTCAACTCTAGGGATACTACTCAACCCAAAAGGGGACTGCAATCATCCCAACCATACAATTCTTGATCCAAGAGTCAAAAAGTTGGAAGCATCAAATTTTCTATTCTTCCAATAGCATAGTAGCTCTACACTATTTATATATATATAGAGAGAGAGAGAGAGAGAGAGAGAGAGAGTAAGATTTGTGTGCCATTAGGAATATAGAGGCCTCTGTGCTCTTAATTTGTTTTCGATGATTAGAGTTCCTAATCGACTATATTAAACTTGATCTAGCGTATTTAAAATATTTAGAAAATAAATTTTGTGATTTTTCGATATCATTTATCTAGTGATCGAATGAGTTCAAAATTAATAATTTTTAATAGTCGATGTATGCCGTTTGCAAGTTTAACGGTATAAAAATGTAGTATCCCTGGTGTTCTGTAGCCGTGAGATTTCAGCATCTGAGGCTTGTCGACACATCTGGAGAGTGACGGGAAGTCCGAGTCGTTTTGACGTGAAATAGACGCAAAACGGACTCAGTGTGACGCGAGAGCAGGAATTTAGCACTGAAATCTGTAAATTGCAGGTTGTCAACATTGATTATCGGTACCACACAGGGGAGTACCGATACCCCAGTCTAATTTTTTGATTTCTTCTCTCAGGTTGCGAAGGCTGATGCGGGGTACCGGTATGGCATCGGCCTGGTACCGGTACTCCAGGGTAGGTGAGGGGCCTTTTGGTCTTTTGATGCCTCGATCATTTCACCCTTATCTCCCACCGCTTATAAAGGATAGAGGATCTGAGTGAGAGCTACTGTTTGCTCTTCCCTCTCTGTCTCTAGATTGAAGCCGTGCGCTTGGTGGAGGTTGCGGTTGGAGCTCGAATCGACGTCGACTTCGCGGCGGGGAACCGTTTGGGCACACGAGCTTCGTAGTTGCATCGTTGGGAGGCTGGGCGAGCGCGTGGTTCCTTTCCTGTCGACTTCTCGTCGGAGTTGGATTAGCTTTCAAGGTGGATTAAAGTTTACCGAATTCTTCAGATTTCCTCCTAAGTCTAGTTTGTTGTCAGTATGTATTTTTGGTTTCGTATATCATGTCTAGTAACTCGATTCGTCGATTTGCATTGTTCTTAAATGAAATCTAAATTGGAGCTTTAGTTTATTATACATGTTGGGCTTGGAATTGACTTAGGAGAAAACTATAGTTTCTATACTGTCATTTTCTGAAAACTAGCAGATTTAGCTTTAGGAGCTGTAGTTTGTTTGTATCGTCGTAGTTTGTAGGCGGTAGTACCCAGAATAGTGTATAATGAATTTACGCTCATGTTAGGATGCCGAGTTTATTTTTACAGTAGTGTATAGACTGTTCCGGACTGTCGGGTACCGTTGTGGTTGACAGTGGACCCAGATTTCTGTATTTTGCACCAGATTGTGCCGAGAGCACGTGAGTTATGGTTGTTAGACTAGTTAGCCCCTTCTGCTACTGACTATAACCTATGAGAGCCTGATTAAGCTCGGCAGAGATACGCTTGCATACTCGGTTGGGTAGCGCCTACAAGTGCCACTCCGGAGTCGGGTTTTGTACTTTTGCGTTGTTGTCGTTTGTGTCTTGGTTGGACTCGCTCTCCACTGACGACCCAGCGTGGTGATAGTTAGTGTAGCTTCGACAGGCGGGACGGGTGTGTTCATAGTTCCTAATGAAATTGGGTTAAAGATTGCATTTTTCTACAAATAGTTAGAGTTAGATCGTAATAGTATAGTGGCATATAGCTGTAGAATTGTTCCAGCTTTCTTTACTATTCTTGAGCATACTTCTGTAGACTTAGTGGGTGAACCGTTGAGGTCGGTAGCAGTACCCACTGAGGACTACTCCTTTTTACAGTAGTTTTCGCACCCAGTTGTTGGCCCCTTTTTATAGAGCCATCTTCTTTGGCTGCTGCTGTTGCAGATTCTTATCATGGAAAGGGAGTCACAAGCTAGATCCCTTTCAGTTTTGTTGCTGCTTTAGAGGAGTACCAGCTACAGATAGTTTTGAATTTTTGGGCCATGTACATACTGATGTTTTATTCTTGCTGGAGCGAGTGATGTTGTATTTGGAGACTATGTATGTATAGTGAACCCGATATTTATTTATATATGTTTACCGTTCTGTTAGCAGCTCTATACTACTGGTTGTAGTTTTGTATGATTGCAGATACAGATACAGTTATCGCTTCGTATATAGAAAATTTTTTTTTGTATTCGGCAGATTTGTCAGCGTGTCCGGAAAAACGAGTAATCCGTGGCGTGACAAAAAATATTCAAATCTGATAAAATTTTGATAAAAAATTCTTTATACTATCTACTATAAAATTAATATCTATGATCGAAAATTTTAATACTATATTATATTTTTTTATGAGATTTTTATTTTCAACTATTGATTTTAAGTCCTTTTGATCACTAGGTAAATGATATTAAAAAACTACAAAATTTATTTTCTGAACATTTCAAATATGTTAGATCAAATTTAACAGAGTTGATACTTGATTTGGAAGTTCCATTAATAAAAACGATTTAGGAACACGAAAATCTCCGTACTCCTAATAGCACACAAGTCCTACTCTCTCTCTCTCTCTCTCTCTCTCTCTCTATATATATATATATATATATATATATATNCAACTTAGTCATTTTTGGCTAAGTTGGAGGTATTTGTATTGGACACGGTGAATCATTCACCGTGTCCAATACAAAAACCTTGTATTGAACACGGTGAATGGTTCACCGTGTTCAACTTAAACACATAGCCCAGCCCCGCCCACGTGGCGCTGACGTGGCGCTTGCGTGGCGGGGCCAGGGCCATTTTTGTAAATAAAATTTTGACAGGGCTAATTTAAAAAAAAAAATTGTCAGGGGGCTATTTGCAAAAAAAGCCCTGCACTGGACCATTTTTAATTGATTATGTGTTTTTTTTTCCTTCTTTCTTTTCTTTTTCGGTAAATTTTAAATTCAATCCGTGTGGTTTCACGTTTTCTCATTTTAGTACCATATAATTTTATTTTTCTGTTTTCGTCAGCACTTTCATTAACGACTCTTCGTTAAATTATATATAAAAACATTCAGATTACTATAGAGAGTAGAGTTATTATACTATTGGAAGCATAGAAGATCTGGTGCTTCTAACTTTTTGGCCCTTAGATCGGCCTCCTTTAATTATTTCTAATCTTTGAATTAATACTATTATCCTGTGGGGGACCACTCAACTCTAAAGGTACCGTTTGGTTCGGGTATAAGCAAGAGCTAGCTATTACAGGGATAGGTACAAGTATGAGAATAAGAAAAATAGTGTTTGGATGAAAATTGGGTTGTTTCCGGGGATAAGAATAATTTTAGATAGTTTTTTATAGAAAATAAAGGTGTTGGTGGGAATAACCGAGAACTACTATTTTCGGATAAAAAATTAGCATTTGGATATAAAGGGAGGGATAAGGGCTTATTCCTATCCCTATCCCCTAACCAAACGCTGCCAAAGGGAACTGCAATCATCCCAACCGTACAATTCTTGATCCAAGAGTCAAAAAGTTGGAAGCATCAAATTTTCTATTCTTCCAATAGTATAGTAGCTCTACACTATTTATATATATAGAGAGAGAGAGAGAGAAAGATTTGTGTGCTATTAGGAATATGGAGGCCTCTGTGCCCTTAATTTGTTTTCAATGATTAAAGTTCCTAATCGACGATCAACTACATTAAACTTGATCAAACGTATTTGAAAATATTTAGAAAATAAATTTTGTAATTTTTCGATATCATTTATCTAGTGATCGAATGAGTTCAAAATCAATAATTTTTAATAGTTGATGTGTGCCGTTTACAAGTTTAACGGTGTAAAAATATTTAAATCTGATAAAATTTTGATAAAAAATTCTTTATACTATCTACTGCAAATTTAATAACTCTGATCGAAAATTTTAATATTATATTATAACTTTTTGTGAGATTTTTATTTTCAACTGTTGATTTTAAGTCCTTTTGATCACTAGGTAAATAATATTAAAAAACTATAAAATTTATTTTCTGGACATTTCAAATATGTTAGATCAAATTTAACGGAGTCGATGCTCGATTCGAAAGTTTTATTATCGAAAACAACTTAGAAACACGAAAATCTTCGTACTTCTAATAACACACAAGTCCTATTCTCTCTTTCTATATATAGTTTAGTACACAATGAGTAATATTGAAGTCCCCATCTAAATCTAGATAGCTAAAAGGACCTGGCTGGGTAATCCTAAACCTGAAAAAATAAAATTAAGCCAAGAAAGATTCTCTTAAACTGAAGATTTGCCATTGGATGGAGATTGATGCCTCAAACAAATATTGCCTAAAGTGATGATGCCAATGTACTTAGAAGAACTGAGATAATGAGATTCTCTTCAAAGCTCTAAGATTTGCCACAATCCTTGTGATAGAAGTACCTGAAACAAATATGGCCTCACATGTTGATGCAGATCTTATCATAGGATTCCATGATTATTACCAAACACAACCCACACAGATCCATGCCTCCCATTCACCCCCCACATCATGCTGCTATGATGCCCTGTGGTGGTCCTCAAAACAAAACCCACCCCATATAACTCCTTGCAGTTAAATAGCTAATGACAAAAGAAACAAAGAGGCCCAGAGCCCTGGGCAAAACTTGATGAGATGTTCCCACCCATTCACTCACACAACCCCCCCCCCTCCCCCCTCAAAATCACATCCCATCATCCCATGTGAGTGAGAAAAATATTACATGGACTTGGTCCACTATGTTATCCGTTTCAAATTATGTGAATGATTCGTTATCAGCCAAAAACTTAAAAGCGAATAGAGTCGCTCACTTTTTAATGTACTCAAAACGAAGAATAGTGAAATAAGAGCAAAATAAAATGAAGTAAGAAGCTTGATATGACTTAAACCTCAAATCTTGCTGGTCTGATACTATATGCAAAACTCTATCTTATCTCTACTTCAAATTTACAATGTTATCCAAATTCAAAATTTACTTAATTTCTTCGGAGAAGCATTAGAAAAAGAGAGCAAAAAAAAGAAAAGAAAAATAATTCTCTACTCATGTTTGGACATAGTATTAAAACAAAAAGAAAAGCTTTTCATATTGAAATTGTATTTTCTTTCTTTCTAATTTTGAAAAAACAAAGTTGCTTGTTATATGAGTTTTATCTTTCTTATTTTCTCTCCTCAACATACATTCAGATTCTATAAAAAATAATAAAATTCTTTTCTAATTTGCTTTTTATATTTTTTTCTTGTCTCGGCAGAAACCAAAATAGAGATGAGTTGAAAAACAGATTACACTGACCGTCCCTAGCGCAAGTGGCAAAAGGGCTTAGTGGTTGATATCCGAGACCTAAGTTCGAATCCTAGTTGATTCACATTTCCGGCTAAGTTTATTTTTAAATGAAATAAACGAAGCGGATAGCATGTTACCGAGTGGTGCACAGCTGACGCGGGGTGAACCGAGTCCACGGAATAATTTCTCCATGTGAAGAGAGGATGAGCACACAAACATTACATTCTCCTTCTTGTGCTTTTATTACTTCCTATCAGGGTTCATCATTCTCATTTATTAGAGCAGTAGTTCTCCTCCGTAACCCTCCCTTCCCCCAAGGTCAAATCCCCCCTGGGGCCCAAGTCCTCACCTTCGTGTCCACTTTCCAACAACTAGATTCTCTCTCTCTCTCTCTCTCTCTCTCTCTCTCTCTCTCTTATTTCCCTCCCTTTTTTTAACACCCCAGCCCGGAAAGATTCAGAAATTCTTGCCTGCACAAGGTGCATTCATTCTTTCTAGTTACAATACTGAAAAATCATCGTCTTAAGATTAAAATTTAATTCGATAGATGTGATCCACGATACAGATAATCTTTTAGAATATATTACATGGGCCATCAAGAGCATTTGCATTATAGTTCTAGGAATAAGAAGCCAAAATTTATGCACCAGGTGCTTGCAAGAGTTTCTCCAGAAAAAGGAATAGATACAAGGTGGGAAAACCATTTTAGTGGGGTATTTTAATCATTCCCCTGTTTTTATAACTTCCCCCTAGGGTTAAAATATTCATAGCTTTTGCTCAGACCCAGACACAGTGAAGTCCTTTTGATGAGCTGTGCTCTCAAAATTTTTATTTGCTTAAAAACCCCACCCTCTTTTCTCACCCCCATCTCCCCTCCCTCTCTCTCTCTCTCTCTCTCTCTCACATGCTCTGCTCCTAACTGGTAGTGGCATCATCATCTCCCCTTCCTGTAATATCTGAGCATTTCCACCCCTCTTCAACTCCTCTCCTTGTCCTACCCTTTCTTTGTTTGTATANCTTTCCCATTTCTTCTGAGACATGCTCTTCCCGGCAGCACTAACATGAGCAGCTCTCTGCGTGCGTTCTTCTATTTCCTTCTTCTTCTTCTCGTCCTGCTGCTGCTGCTGCCATCTCGGCTACTGGGTCTCAACTCCGACGGAGTTCTGCTCCTGTCCTTCAAGTACTCCGTCCTCAGCGACCCGCTGTCGGCGCTCGCCGACTGGGACTACGCCGACGACACCCCCTGCTCCTGGAATGGCGTCGTCTGCATGGGCTTCCCGCTGTCCGACAGCAACCGCACCAGCAGCGGCGGCGGCGGCAGCGGCGGCGGGCTGTCGCCGACGGTGTCGCGGGTGATCAGCCTGGTGCTGCCGAACGCGCAGCTGCTGGGGGCCGTCGCGCCGGAGCTCGGGCAGATCGAGCACCTGCGCCACCTCGACCTCTCCGGCAACGCCCTGAACGGCTCCCTCCCCGCCGCCTTCTTCAACGCCTCCTCCGAGCTCCGCGTGCTCTCGCTCGCCGACAACGAGATCTCCGGCCAGCTCCCGGAGGCCGTCGCCCGCCTGCAGCAGCTCCAAATCCTCAACCTCTCCGACAACGCGCTCGTCGGAGTGCTGCCGGCCAACCTCACCCTCCTCCGCAACCTCACCGTCGCCTCGCTCGCCGGCAACTACTTCTCCGGCGGAATCCCCGGCGTCGCCCTCGATGCCCTCCAGGTGCTCGACCTGAGCTCGAACCTCGTTAACGGCACCATCCCGCCGGATCTCGGCGGTCGGAGTCTTAGGTACCTGAACCTGTCGTATAACCGGCTCGCCGGGCCGATCCCTCCGGAGCTGGGAGCTAAGATTCCGGCGAATTCCACTATTGATCTCTCGTTCAATAATCTCACCGGGCCGATCCCGGAGACCGGAGGTTTCGTTGTGCAGAGCCCCGCGGCCTTCGCGGGGAATCCGGATCTCTGCGGCCGGCCGCTGAAGCAGATGTGCACAATTCCTTCCACCCTCTCGAATCCGCCTCCGAATGTGACGGATTCGAAGTCCCCCCCGGCCTTCGCGGCGATACCGAAGAACACAGATGGGAATTCGGGGGGATCGGGGGAGGGTGGCGGCGGCGGCGGGGGCTCGGGGAGGGGAGGAGGAGGAGGAGGAGGAGGAGGCCTACGTCCCTCGACCATCATTGCCATTGCGGGGGGTGATTTAGCCGGGGTGGGGATTCTCTTCGTCGTGTTCTTGTATGTGTACAATGTGAAGAGGAAGAGAAGGCGTCAGCTGCAGCAGCAGCAGGAGCAAAATCCGAAGGAGATGAGAGGACTTGGGTTGAAGAGTGTGGATAGAGGCGGAAAAGAGAAAACGGCGATATCGTCGTCGTCGCCGGAGCGCTGCAGTCTGTCGTGCTGCTTACGAAACAAGAACGGGGGCGACGACGACAACGAGACCGAAGAGACATCAGACAGCTCGGATTCGTCAGAAACAGAAGAGGGAGGAGAAGAAGAGATACAACGCAGAGGGAGAGAGGCAGTGGACCGCAGCAAGTCGCAGGCTCAGCAGCAGCAGCAGCAGGGCGCGACGCTTGTGACCGTCGACGGAGAGAGCCAACTCGAGCTAGAGACCCTGCTCAAGGCGTCGGCGTACATACTCGGAGCCACGGGCTCCAGCATCGTGTACAAGGCTGTGCTTGCCGACGGCACGGCGCTGGCGGTGCGGCGGATCGGAGAGAGCAGCTGCATCGACAAGTTCAAGGACTTCGATGCCCAGGTCCGGGCCATCGCCAAATTCCGCCACCCGAACCTCCTCCGGCTCCGCGGGTTCTACTGGGGGGCTGATGAGAAGTTGCTTATTCATGACTATGCCCCTAATGGGAGCCTCGCCAACATCTCTTTCAGCAGTAAATTACTCTCTCCACCTTTCCCTCTACCTATATTTATGCTTCATCGAACTACATAGGATCCTAGGCAAACCAGATCTTGATATTATTTATATGATTGGGTCGCGATCTGAATGATTATTACAGTAGCATTCAGTTACAAACAAACTTCCTGTTTAGATGAATGAGAGTTCAACTAAATTCCATTCGGTATTATTGTTGTTTGGTGAGTGACGAAATTTCATTTTCCGTGTGCTTGTTCTCTCTAGCAAGAAAGCTATAGCAAATTTGACTGCTTTGTATTGTGAGAAGTTCTTCTAGATCAATCCAAATCAATCAAAATCTTATCCGGAAAAAAGTTCCAAACTGCAAGAATAGTAGGAAAATGATTTTTCTGAAACAGGGTAGAAGTGATTCATTGTCTCTCTGCTTTCAGGAAAGCTGGGCTCGTCGGCGTTCCACTTGAACTGGGAGGCACGGTTGAGGATCGCGAGGGGCGTGGCGAGGGGGCTCGCGTACCTCCACGAGAAGAAGTGCGTGCACGGCAACGTGAAACCGAGCAACATCCTATTGAGTGCCGAGCTAGAGCCGCTGATCGGAGACTTCGGGCTGGAGCGGCTGGTCTCCGGTGACGGCGGCCCTGGTAGTGCCAGCTACAAACCAGGCGCATCTGCGCGGTTATTCGGAAGCAAACGGTCGATGCATTCGACCAACAGTCTGCCAGACCTTTCTCCCTTGGCCGGTGTTAGTCCTTGCGGTTCGTCCTCCGCTGCAGCCGCTCCGCCACCGTACCAGGCCCCCGAGTCGCTGAAAAACCTGAAGCCCAATGCGAAGTGGGACGTATACGCCTTCGGGATGGTACTGTTAGAGCTGATCGCCGGTCGGGTGTTCTCGGAGGTCGAATTGTGCCAGTGGAACGCGGGGTTCGTGGTGGAGGAGCGGAACAGGATACTTAGAATGGCTGATCCGGCGATACGGGGCGAGGCCGAAGGGAAGGAGGATGCAGTGCTGAGCTGCTTTAAGCTCGGGTTCGCGTGTTGCTGCTCGGCGCCGCAGAAGCGGCCAGGGATGAAGGATGCAGTGCAAGTTCTTGAGAGAATTCCTTCTGCCCCATCATCTTCATAAATCTTTTACTGACCAAAAATGGATGGTAATAATGCATGGTATCAAAATCTTTCATGTATTGTTTTCTTTTATTTTATTTTTTTATATTTGCAATTTCATGTAGAATTCTACTAATTTGAGTGTTGCCATTAACTCATTGTAGTAACACACAATGATTTGTTGGTGTTTGTGTTGTGAGTTTTAAAGTTTAGTTTCTTTATTAAAGTGTTCTTTTTGTGCAAGAGTGGGGTTGTTTAACCTAAAAGAGGAGGAGGCTGTACTGGGTCAGCATCAATTAGTCAAGTTAAAAAGTTATGTGTTGATCTAGTCAAAGGGTCCAAAAAAAAAGAAAAAAAAAAGAAAAAAGAAGAAGTACTGGTACTTGAATTTGTGTACATTATATAAGTCCAATTGCATTTAGAACCAGATTGAATAGGTTAAAAACAAAAAACAGTGATGTTGAAAGAACATGGAATTTTAGTAACTACAACTCTACAAGGGATCTGATTCCCAAAATCCCTTTAGCATCACTCTCTACCCATTATGACTCTCAAGTCACTTTAAAAACTCTTTATTTTCTCAGCATCACTTTATTTTGAGAGATTTGAGAGATTGGGGTTTCGATTTTCATCTCGAAAGGAATCGAATTTTGTCAAAATAATTCTCACTATGGTAGTTGGAATCATCTTTGATTTCAGAAATGATTGAAAAAAAAAAAACTCAATTTTTTCATCTAACAGTTATTTAAATTCAAATATTAATCTATATTTAATTTTAGAATAAATTATAAATTTATAAATTTAATTTGAATTATGGATTTAAATTTTATTTTTTAATGTCTTAAGCTCAATTTTAAATTCTAATATAAGTTTGATATTTGAATTTAGTTCGAAATTTACTTTTTGACTTTAACATAGATTTGAATTGCAAATTTAAATTTTTAAGTTTTAACTTTAGATCCAAATTTTGATTCCAAATTGGATACTAAATTTAAAATTTTAAATTTTAATATGAATATGGTTCTAATCTTGATTCCTGCTATGAACCAAACGAATAAAGAGTTGTTATCATTCTGTTTTCGATTCCCATTTATTTTCATTACTGTTTCAATTTTGATTCCTATTTGTTTGGAATTAGAGTCTATTTGTTTGGAATGCAGATGTTTGTGTAATCAATTGAGGGTTCCCTTAATAACCAAAAAGTTTAGAAAAAAAAAAGGAGTGGAAAAATGCAGATGCACTCTTAAGGCTTCGTTTGGAATTGCGGGAAGATTGCATTACGTGCGGTGAGAAAGTACGTTGGAAAAATACTCTGTTTGTTTTCGTACGTAATATTGTGTTCCGCATATCGCGAATTACAATATATTTTCTGCGATTCCACCGAAAAACGCAGAAGCATATTCCTATATGCTTTTTCCACAATCCATTTTATCTAATAGCGTTAGATAAGACTCAATACCAAACTAAGCCTAATTGTAGGGTAAGTAACATAAGACAGTTTATATAACTACTCCACAAATCAGGTTTTCATCTAGAAATGCTCATTTAATATAATTACAGCCAAACACTAGATTGTGTCATCATCACTCATTCATCCTTATATAATTGCCCACATTATTAATCACCACTATAAAATCCTGAATCACTAGTTCCTGATGTGGGATGGATGAGACTTTTCTTATCTAAATCATATTTCATAAAACTTTTATACTAAAATATCTCCCCACTCCATTAGGTCAAAAGAGGGGAACAAAGGAAAAAAAAAAAAAAAGAAGAAAAGAACAACATTAGCCTAAGGTCTAAAGGGAATAGAATATGTGTCACATGTGCCACAAAGCATCTTATCTTTTTAGGAGAGATGCATAGTGTTTACGTTGCTTTTTGTTACATTAAAAAAAAACCCTCAATGAAAGTATGTTCCATTAAAGCTACTGGGAGTGAAGAATAGTACATGTACAGCAAGCTGGATGGGAATCTAAGAGGACATGCTCCAGGTGGAATATTTTGGTGCTAAGTCACAAATTAAATTAAATTTAGTGTCCTAAACCATCATGATCAAATCTCTGTAGGCTAGGAAAGATCTGTTTGTGTACACCATTGTCTAGCGCAGTTATCCTCGCGCGGCAAACATGTATGAACAAACAAGGGAGGATTTAGACCGCCGACTTTTTGGAGAAGTAAATATGTGATCAGTCTGGAAGGATTCTTCAGTTGGGGTAGATAGGCTTGCTTAAAAATAATAAAAGAAATATATTATGAGAGCGTTGTTTGCCTACAATCCCATGCACATGAATTTTTTATTTTTTGCACACAAGGTTTTTTTTTTTTGCTGCTTTTTGGCAGTGGAATTGTTCCCGTGTGCATACATTTTCCGAGCATCGGGTCATAGGATAGTAAAAACTCTAATTAAGACTAATACAATAGTTTCGCACTGATATGATATTTTTTTTTCAAAAAAAAATCTATTCTTCTACTTTTGTGCGGTGTGTGTATATATATATATATATATATATATATATATATATATATATATATATAGGCCATGGTTACTATACTATTATGAGTATTGGAGCCCTCGTACTCATAAGTTGTTTTCAATGATGGAGCTTCCGAATCGACGATCCACTCCGTTAAATATGATCTAGAGTATTTGAACATTCTAGAAAATAAATTTCGTAAATTTTTNTCATAGGAACAACCCAATTTTCATCCAAACGCAAAATTGGTCTAGTTTCTGCTTATACCTGAACTTGTACCTATCCCTAGAACTAGCAGTTCTTACTTATACCTGAACCAAGCGCAGCCTAAGAGGACATGCTCCAGGTGGAATATTTTGGTGCTAAGTCACAAATTAAATTTAATTTAGTGTCCTAAACCATCTTGATCAAATCTCTGTAGGCTAGCAAAGATCTGTTTTTGTACAGCATTGTCTAGCGCAGTTATCCTCCGCAAACATGTATAAACAAGGGAGGATTTAGACCGCCGACTTTTTGGAGAAGCAAATATGTGATCAGTCTAGAAGGATTCTTCAGTTGGGGTAGATAGGCTTACTTAAAAATAATAAAAGAAATATATTATGAGAGCGTTGTTTGCCTACACTCCCATGCACATGAATTTTTTATTTTTTGCACACAAGGTTTTTTTTTGCTGCTTTTTGGCAGTGGAATTGTTCCCTTGTGCATACATTTTCCGAGCATCGGATCATAGGATAGTAAAAACTCTAATTAAGACTAATACAATAGTTTCGCACTGATATGATATGTTTTTTCAAAAAAAAATCTATTCTTCTACTTTTGTGCAGTGTGTGTATATATATATATAATTCAGTTTAGGATACTATTTACTTTTTCATACTTGGGTCATTACGATTGCATTGACCACCTACTCAATTATAGGAGAGTGGCGCTACTATACTATCTATAATATTGAACGCTTGATGCTATTGAATTTTTTGCTATTCGATGTACCCGTTTGATCATTTTCATCCTTTAAATTATATTATTTAATCAACCATATACTCAACTTTAAGATTATCCTAACCGCACATCACTTCATCAAAAGGCTGAAATCTGATAGTACCAAATGCTCGGTACTATTAATAGTATAATAACTTAATTATATATATATAGGCTAGGGCTACTATACTTTTATGAGTATAGCCCCCTTTGTACTCATAAGTTTTTAACCATTGGATGAATAGATGTGCGGTTAGGATGATAGTGGTCTCCGATTAGGTTAATAATGGTCCTCTAGGATTGAGTGGGTGGTTGGTTGAATAGTATGACCTAACGGATAGAAATGATCAAAGAAGTAGATCTAACGGCCAAAAATTTATGAGTACAAAAGGGACTATACTCCATAAAAGCTTATAGTAGGTCGGACTATATATACTATATATATATATATATATATATATATATATTATATATATATTATATATATATATCTACTATATATAAAAGCAAACTTTATATTCAAATTTGGGTCTCGTCGACAACCCATTTTTCGGCGAAAAAATTAGCGCCCACCTTTTCTCTTTCCGTACCGAAAAATTTTAATTAAGAATAAAAATAAAAATAGAACAACAATGAATACGTAAGTATCTAAATAGATACTCTAATGTGGAAAATCCATAAAATATAAATTTTTCTATTTAATTTCAAAAAGTAAGTTTCTATAAAAATTACGGGCTGTGAAAATCCTATAAAAGATTATTTTCATTTTTTTAAAATATCTTTCTTAGATATTATCATATTAATTTTAAAATAATTTTTTTTAGATAACGGATTTTATTTTTCTATTTATATCAAAAATTTATTTCCTAACATATTTATTTTTCTATTTAATTTCAAAAGTATTTTGCATTTAGAGATTATGCTTAATTATTTACTCATTTAAAGATAATTCTTCTTTAATTAGCGTGATTTAATTATTAAATTTTTGATAACATATTTGGCAATCATATAAAATGGCCTAAATTAAAAATAATTTAACAAAATTATAACTTTTTCTAATAATTATTTATGTGCATCTTGGCACGTACATTTTACTAGTTATAATATATATATAATATAATATAATATATATATATTATATATATAAATATTATATATATAATTAGTAGTAATACTATCACATAAGTACCAAGCATTTGTGCCTATTGATTTTTAGCCTTAGATTGAGAAATGACCGTTAGGATGATGTGGCCCCCTAGTTGAGTGAAGTGATCTGTAATAGTATAATTTCAACGCGTAAACTAATTAAAAGGATTAAATTTAATTGCTGTGAAAAACTATTAGCGCCAAATCGTCCTGGCGTATCGTTGTATCCAGCCGACTCTCTCTCTCATATATATATATATATATATATATATATATATATATATATATATATATATACATATAACAAAAAATTAAGATTGCAAAGAAAAGTTTCTCCAAGGCTGGGGGAGCCGTGGCGCTCTTTGCGAAATCCGAGGTGGAGGAATTTTTGTTCGTCCGTTGCTGCAAGGGAAGGCCAAGCTTGGTACAACGAAAGTACTACAAGTGAGCAAATTCATAATTTGTACCCTCTACTTGGGAATAGGAGATTCTAGTTCGAATCTTAATTCGTGCGGAAATAAATGTTTGTATTAGGGCCTGCAGGTATCTGAGATCTCGTTTTCGTGCAGGAATAAATGTTCGTATTAGGCCCTATCGACATCTTTACTAGAGGAACAAAACGAGAAGAGAACAAAAAAATAAAAAATGCATAAGCTTTAGAAAGAAAGAAAAAAAAAAATGTTAAATGACAAAACTCAATGGAGTGCAATGTGCGAACTACGACCTCGTGCCTACACTATACTGTCATGTATGTACATATTAATGCTTACACAAATTTATCTCAGTCGAATATGTTTGAAAAGATAAGATATTTAAAAAGCTAAGTCCAGTAGTTTGATTAATCAATGAGAATCCCCTACCGTAGGTTAGGTAGTCATTCCTAGGAATGTAAATGGATACGGGTACCCGAATTTTATCTGAATCCAAATCCGAACGGAGCGAATTTTATCCGATATAAATGGATATGGATTCGAGTATAGATATATATAACAAAATCTGACAGATTCGGATTCGGGTATGGATATTTTAAAAAAATCCGAACCCAAACCCAAACCCGAACTCAAATAATCCAATCCGAACCCGAACAAATTTAATATAATATAATATATAAAAAAAATTCAAACCATTAGATCTGAATCTAAAGGTCAAAAAAAATTTTATACTTTTATAACATAAACCAAAATACATATATTTTTATAACTCAAACCCTAATATTCAAACTTCAAAGCCTTCCCATTTCCAAAGCCGTCTCCAAATCCCAAGAGTTAAAATTTCAAAAGAGAACTAAAGAAGTGATTGCAGATTTGTGTAATCTCTTATTAATTCTTCTCCAAGAGGCCAAGAAGGTATTTTGGTTTGTTGCTTTGTCCAAGAATCACAACCTTAGACTTAAGAGGAAAAAAGGTAAGGATTGTTTTAAAAAAAATTGAGAATTAAAGTTCCTTCTTTGATGTGGGTTTTTTGATTCTTCATATATGTCTTCTTTTTCTTATTTTTTAAGTTTAATTTTTTAGTTCGTGTGGGTTGTTAGGCAATGAAATTATCTTTTTTTAAAAAAAATTTTAAAAAAAATTTGTTTTATTTTTCTCTTAATTAGCATTTTTAACTTTAGTCTTTTAGTCTTATGGATTTTTAAGCAATGAAACTATATTTTCGTTTTTAATTTTTTAAAATTTTTTATTTTGTTTTTCTATTAATTAATAATCTTTTAGTTTTTTTGGGTTGTTGGGCTAAGAATGTAGTGTTTCTGAGCTTTGGATAGGATTGGCTTCACTGTTAGTGACTGGTCGACACAGCTGGAGAGTGTTGGACTGAGTCGGAGTCGTTTCTGCGCGAAATGGATGCAGAAAGGGACTCGGCGTACTCAAATAAGCAAAACTGGAGTTTTGCCAGATTCGGACGCCCAGAATAGGGTTTGGGTCGCCCAGAAATTGAGTGCAGAATTGAACTGAACTGGAAGTCAATTCGGGTCCATATTTCGGGCGCCTGGATGTGGGTCCGGAAATCTACTTTGGAAGTATCGTTTGCGCTGACACGTGGCTGGTGGTAGGTGAAGTCCGCCGGAGCCGGATACGGGCGCAACACACCACGAGAGATGGAACCAAAGGGGAGCAAATGTACAGACTGGAGGTTTCGGACGTCTAGAAATGGGTTTTGGGCGTCCAAAAGTGGCCATTTCTGCAGGTGTAACAGAATTGCAGCCTTTATTCCTGAGGTTCATCTGACCCTATCTTCACCCTATAAATAGCTGAGGAGAGTCCCTGGTGAGCTTTTTTCCTCTCTTCTTCACAGTGATCCTCTACTTTGCATTCTAACCCCTCCAAATCACTCAAATTACATCAAAGGTCCACAAATTCAGCTTGAGGAGTGCTAACTCTGTAGTTTTCCAGCGACGACCTTCGGTGCTTTGGCTCGTGTGTGACATAGGAAGGTCGGATTGCCGTGAAACTTGGTTTGCTGGATTCTAGACTTCCAGAGGAATCCACGAAGCCTAGAATTGCAGATTTTGATTGAGGTTAGCTTAGTCGAACTCAAGTTCTTCTCTGTTGCTATTGTTTTGGACAGATTTTTAGGTTTGTGAGTTTTCTTTGATGCTATATTTGGAGGCAGGAGGATTTGGGACCTGAGTTTGATACTCCATCATTATTCACTGGATTTGGAACTTGCCTCACCTAAATTGGAGATTATTAGGTAAGTTTTGACATTGGAGTTGAGACAAATTACGCTTAAGTGCTAAAATTTGGTGAATTGATGGATTTCGATGAATTTTTGGGTATAGATCCTTCGAGTAGCTTTGTTGCTGGGTGTGGGTGATCTCGGCTGAGGCTTCCAGCAATTTGTGACCTTCTTGCTTCCAGGGAATCGCTCTAGAGGTGGGTGTTTCATCGGTTTTGCTCCTAAGTGCTTGTAGTCGACATGTATGATTTCGGTTCTCGTATATCATGTTGTAGCTCAAATTCATTAATTGTAGCATGTATAAAATCTAAATTGGGAGCATGATTATTAATTAGATGAATATACATGTTGGACTTGGAACTTGACTTAGGAGAAAACCAGCGATTCGACCTGTCATATGATTCTACTACCTGATTTAGCTCTAGGAGCCGTGTTTTGATTGCATCACCGCTGTTTCAGCGCGGTGGATATCCGGGATAGTTTAGAATGCATTTACACTCGTGCTGGAAAGCCGAGCTTATTTTTACAGTAGAGTCTAGGCTGTTTCGGGTTGTCGGGTGCCGTCGGGATGGACGGTGGACCCAGATTCCTGTTTTTGATCTCAGATTGTGCCGAGGGCACGTGGGTTTGGTTTCTAGACCTCTTTTGACCCTAGCTACTTGACTTTGACTTGTTAGAGCCTGATTGAGCTCGAGAGAGATACGCTGCATACTCGGTTGGGTAGCTCCCACGAGTGCCACTCCGGAGACGGGCGCTATACTTTCGCGTTGGTGTCGTTCGTGCATGTTGGACTTGCTCTCCACGGACTGGTTAGTGTGGAGGTAGCAGTATAGTCGCGACCGGGCGGAACGAGTGTGTTCACAGTCCCAGGGACGGGTATGATTACAGTCCTCATTTAAGATTGGGTCTGAGTTGATACTGTTCTACAGATGATTAGATTTAGAGCATGATAGTAGTGTGGCATATAGCTGTAGATTTGTTCCAGCTTTCTTTACTATTCCTGCTTATCCCTGTAGACTTAGTGGGTGGACCGATGAGTTTGAGGGCGGTACCCACTAAGGACTATTTGTTTTTACAGTAGTTCTCATGCCTTGTTGTTATCACTGTTTTTGCAGAGCCGTCGCCTTCGGATGCTGCTGTTGCTGATCTTGATCGTGGCAAGGGCGTCGCGAGTTAGAGCCCTTCCAGTCGAGTCGCAGAGCTAGATGAGCACCAGCTACAGGTAGTTATAGTTTTTGGGTCTTTACATACAGTTATTATATCTCGCCAGAGCGAGTGTTTGTATACCTGGATGACATGTATGTATTGAACCACAGTTTATATATTTGGTTTATTTTCCTAGCTGCTGTATACTACTGTTTGTAGTATTGTATGATTATAGGTACTTCTACTTTTTCGCTTCGAATACAGAGAAAATACCTATGTATATAGTGGGTCTGTTAGCGAGCCCGGAGAAACGAGTAATCCGGGGCGTGACAAAGAAACTATCTTTTCTTTTTTTAACTTTTTAAAAAAGTTTTGTTGTATTTTTTTTTAATTAGTATTTTTAATTTTAGTCTTTTAGTTTTTATGGATTGATTCTTTAGATCTACATGCCTTTTTTAACTTTTATTTTTTTCTTATGGGTTGTTCGGTAATGGAGCTCATATTTCTTACAATTTTTTTTTGTATAATATGTTTCAAAATTTGTTAAATATTATTTTCGGCTTCGGATTTTTAGGTTAAAAATTGGGTTTCGGGTTTTTGGTCAGATTTGGGTTTGTTCCGGATTCGAGTTCGGGTTTTCCTGTTCGGGTTCGGATTTTGGGTTTCTGGTTGGATTCGGGTTTGGATATGGATTTTTAAAATCCGTCGGGTTCGGGTTCGAGTTCGAATTTCGAATTTGGTAGTCGGGTTCGGGTTCGGGTTCAGATTTTTGAAAACCCGCCCCGAATCCGACCCCTTGACATCCCTAGTCATTCCTAATGTTTCCTCAAGGCATATAGAGAGTAAAAAATTTTTTTGAAGAAAATTTTTTTTTTGAGAGATAGGTAGCATGCTACCCGTTTCGTTTATTTCATTTAGAAAAAAAACTTAACTGAAATATATAAAAAAAGGTCTTTTCATAAAAAATTTATTGGGATAATTTCATACAACTCCTTATAAACATATCGAATAGCAAATATATCACTACAAAATTCAAGTTTTCAGATTTATCTCTTCAAAAGTCTGATGATATTCATATTTGTCCCTCTGATTTGTTTCCATTAACTCATTGTTTATTTTTTAATAGAAGATAGGTAAAATGTGTCATCACAAATATGTTCTTCCAAAAGCCCTAACTATTAGAATTGTGCAAAAATGATGTCCTCCCAAAGCTTCCCACTGGTCATCATCTTTCTATATAAAAATTAACCCAATCCACTATTATGCAATCTCTTCTGTACCTCTTCTCTCACAACTTTTTTCCTTTACCTATCTACTGCTGATTCCCCGACGCTTGACATGGGCAAAGTAACATGCGTCATTGATGGATGGGAATGAAGAAACCCTAGTTACTGGTTCGAAACTAGCATGAAGAAGAGAGAGGAAGAGGAATAGGAAGAGGAAAAAGAGTTCTCATTGCTAGGGTTTTGATAGAACTAGAATTTTCATATGAAAGAAGAAGGTATAATATCAGAGGAGTAAGAAGGATAATTTACCTCACTCACTAATCAAGGTTAAGTATTTTACTTATAATTAATTATATTTTTTTTAACGAACACTAATAATAGCGGTATATTTGAAACCATTAGGATTTTTTGCTGCTATACGATATGTTAATAGGGAACTATATGAAATTATCCCAAATTTATTAGTCTTGGGTTTTTGCAGAATAGGCCGCATTTTTTTATTTTGTACATTCAAATCAAATTTTTAAGAAACTGACCAAATGTTAGAAAATTGAGTGCGATAAATACAGCGGAAAAAGAAAATCAAACTTATTTGATTTTAAAAACTCGAGATCCGATCTCAAAATACCACGCAAACATGATCCTTCATATTGTTTAAGATTAAAGGAGAAAAAGGAAGATATAATCTTCACCTTTGCTCGGATAGATTTTCACCGCAATCTGATGATCATGGAATTGGTTCTCTTGAAGCCGCACAAGCGTTCAGCCTCTATAGGTATCTAACGAGATCGTCGATGTGATCGATGTCCTCACCGGGATGTTAGTTCCCTTGCAGAGGACGTCTTTGCTAGAAGATCGAAGAGAAGAAGAGAGAGATGATGGCTAGGGTTTTCTAAAATCTTCCGTATCTTATAAAGAGGGATATAATCCCTTTTATAATAATATAATTAACATTAAGCATAAGAATAAATCTAGGTTTATTTTCATCATTTTCTTAATTGGTTCAATCGATTAAATCTTAATTTAAATCGACTTGAACTCAATCCTAATTTGATCAAATCAAATTAATAATACAATATTTGCACATAAGTCCTCTCACAACTTACTAACTATTAGTAAGTCCTCTCTTGCAATATTTGCACTTTAATACCACTAATTTGTAATAATTACAGATTAGTCCAATTATTAACATATTGACAATTAGATCCTCCGGTGATTCAAAAATCGCGATTTAGTTATTTGATCGGTCACAACCTCTTATGTGTGTAACCCCATAGATTCTATTCTATCTGATAGTGAGATATATTCTTATCAATATCAACAATATCACTGAAACTCCTTTCGGTGGGTTGAAATAATTCCAACTCTGGCAAATGAGAATTATTGATCATCTAGATAATTCTGATGAGTCTCACAATCCACAATGATGCCGGCAGCATGTAGTGGCATTCCAGTAGAATGGAATATTGAACTTCTTGGTGCAGTTATCGTGTGATACAGTCCTTCTATCATGAGTCCCGACTAGACAGAGGTCATAGAATAGCTCGTCAAACCCCATCGTCTGTCATATGTTAAATTTATTCGACTCGAGTTTCTAATATCGGAAACCTTTTTTCGCTATTAACTCCGCCCTAACCAAGATCTTTTAAACTCGGTCTCATAAATCATAGAACTAACGCCTATATTTATAAAGAGAAATTGATTCCATATACGTGCACACCATATTCCTATAATGAACCTAATACAGCCAACATATACTACAAGGACCCGAATGGCTAGGGATATGACCAACTGTATGTATAGTCAAACTACAGTAACCTCATTGTGAATAGCTGAGGCACCGCAGGTCAAAGGACTAATCACACTATTGCAACATTGAGCAAGTCACTGACGAGTGAGTAGACATCCAAGTGACTTCCCGCGTTGGTCATGCTCGGTACCCTTGTTCTCTGACAACCACCTGCACATTCGCTCTAGTGTTCCCACACTGTTGACTCGAGACTCGTCTATCCAAAACGGGAAGTGATCTATGTACTAATCTCACAGGATCAATCACTGTCTCCGTAATGATTCAACGATCGGGAGCATTTAGGAATTAATCACCAATGACACATGTCTCAAATTCTCAACTCTTGAGAATATATGTCATCATCTTATTAATTTCTTAGATGATTCATAGACACATACACAACATGAATAAAAATAATAACCCAAATTCATTCATAATAATTTTAAATCAAATATAAATTTATGTTCTAAAAAGAATACATGTGTCGGCTTGGTTGGCTTCTAGGGCATACATCTAATACTAAATACTCTTATTCTCTCACTCCTATTCTCTCTTTTCTTCTTTTCTTTCTTTTCCCGCTTCCCCCTTCTCCTCCTCCGTCGCCCGCAAGTCGCTATCACATTCTTCATCCTACCTCACACACATCTCCATTATGGCGGCAGCGTGAGCTCGAACGGGGCACGAATCACGGTGATAAGGGCATGGCTAGCGACACAATTCGAGCCAACAGGCACAGTTTGATTAATGTTATACTAGTTTATTAGTGCAATAGAATATAAAAATAGTGCAGCATATAGTCAAATAATTTTTTTGCACTATTTGACTATATGTTTCACTATTTAATAGTATATTATACTATTTTATAGTTTTTTATATTTATCAAATACTATAATATATAGCCAAATAGTGCAGCATTTTTATTTCCCTTAATAAAAAAGGGATAAAGAACGAAGAAGAAAGAGAAGAAGGACATCAATATCCCTTTCATCTCCTTCCTTCTCCTCTATCCCCGCATGTCATTGTTGTCGCAATCTCGTCCTCCTCGACCTCCACCTCGCCATTCGTGAGAGGGAACCCCCTCTAAGATCATTACCCTTGCGTCAACAACCTAGATCCGCGATGACAATGGTGTTAGAAGATAAAAAGGGAGAAGAAGGGGGAGAAAGGCGGTGAAGGAGGAGAAGAGAGAGGAAGGGGGCGACGACGACGATAACGACATCAAAAGAGATGAAAGGGATGAGAGAACGAAAGGAAAGAGGAATGAATAAAGGCCTTTTAATCACATTTCTAAAATTAGGATCGAATATACAAAATTTAAAAAATTGGCCTGATTTTGCAAAAACGCAAAACAAAAATTTTTTATGCAAATTGGAAAAAAGAGAGAGAGGGAGAGAAAAATAATCAATGAGAAACATAGAGAAAAATTAATTAGAATTTTTGGGCTAAACTATTATGAATTTGATTCAGATGGTCTTATCTGATTCACACCGGGTTTTGTTGCATCTAATTGTTACTGAAAGATCAATCTACTAAAAAAATAGGCCCAAATATATATCTATACTATATATAAAATCACGTATTTCAAATTTCGGTCTATCGACAAACCCATTTCAAAATTCCTATTTTTTCATATGTAAAGTAAATAATGTAACGAAACAAAATTTTAGTTCCTCTCTTTTCTCCAACTATTAATATTTTATTTTTTATTAAATATTTTTGTTATTCAATATGTTTTTGTAAGATAAATATTTATATATTATCTCTATTCTATTTACTAATATTTTATTATTATATTAACTTTTAAATTTTGATTCATTTGGTTTAAAATATTTATTTAAATTTGGATTTTTTTGAATTAAAAAATATAAAAAATATATTCAATGTAATACTGCATGACACCGATTGTCAATATTCAATATTCAATGTATTACCAATTGAAGATCGGTCGAGATGGAGTCGAAGCGAGGATTGGAATAAAGGGAAAAGAGAAAAATATCTTTTTTGTTGAGGAATCTTCGACTCAAGATGAGCCAAACACTTCTAGTGGTATAGAAGATTCGGCTGATAAGGCCAAAATATATGCTGCAAAAATGATTAAAAATCGACAACCCTATAAATGTGCGTTCCTTAAGCTAGCATGAAAAGTGCGCGTCTCTGTATGTACTTATTCTTTTGACGTCGCAAAGACCGATTTAATTTTTGATCGGTTGTTAAAAGGCGACAGAATTAAGCTCCAGGAGAGTCAAACATTACCTTCTGAAGAGAAATTAAATAGGAGAAAGTATTATAAGTTGCACCATTCGTGGAGCCACAAGACAAACGAATATACAACCTTTAAAAAGCAAATTCAAAAAGAGATGAACGAGGGTCGGCTTATTTTTGCTTATCAAGAAAACGAAAATAGTATGAAAATTGACCAAAATCTATTTTCTTCTCATGTCAACATGGTGGATGTTAAAGGGAAGACATCTGCGGAAGAAAAGTTTGAGCAGGACATAGTTTACACCAAAATGGCTCTTCGACTGTGCATACGATACAAAGCCGAAATGACATGCTGTGACTCGGAGGCGATAATTCAAGAGAAGAAACTGTATAGGGAATGGAAGGAGTTCATGGCATTCTTCGAAGAATGGGAAGATCTATCCGAGGCAGAAAGTGATCTGGACAATTATTCGAGAGAAGATTCAAACAACTCCGAAGAAGAAGTGGAGTCTAAGAAAGATCAGAAAGACCTCGTGATACAAAAGGTCCTGGACGATTATTATCATCGTCAAACTGAAAGGAATGAGCCGAAGAAGTTACCCTGAGATGTCCTTCGGCATACAACAGAGATATCTGGGATATCGGCCTAACTAGCATTATCAGGCCAAGCTGAGACCCGAGCTCGAAGGGATGACTGAGGGTGATATTGAATTCCTCGGTCGAAAACTAGTTTACGAACTCGACATCCAACCCTGGCTGAGACCATGGGAGGGAAAAGAAATCTTGAGAGAGTACCTCAGGATTGTCAAAGTGCCAGCTAATGTGTCAGTGGATCAATGGCACACGGCAAAAGCACCGGCTAGATAGTATGGGCCAATGTTGACAAAAACTCAAAATGGTCGACAACAAAGGTTACAAGCTGAGGCCCGACATCACTGGGAGGAAGCTAAAGGAATGAGGCTGAATGTTTAAAGATGGCCCAAGGTACAGCTATCCTTTCGACTTATGAAGAACGATCACGAAATGGGTGGTTCAACACCTGTACCTTGGTTGAAGCCCAAGATCGAGCAGTTGGCTCTCGCTGAGCCGACAAAGAAGGTGACGCGAAAAGCATAGGAAGAAAAGATCGCCTCTTTGGATACGATCATCAAGCGAGACAGATGGCCTCCCAAGGAGAGGGAGGTTCAGCCAGAAAGTGACTCTTCAGTCGAAGTAGCCAAAGAATTAGAGGAGAAGAAACAAAAAGTTCAGGAAAGATCGGCTGAAGAAAGCTTGGGTGATGTGAGTATGGTGTATGCTCTACTATTCTCATTCAGAGCAAAATATATAGAGTTTGAGCAGCAGATCTATACAAGAGAGGAGCTATCAGCAGCTCAACTCCAGCTTGAATATGCGAAAGCGGCTGATGCAGCAATTTTCGAGAAGCCATCAGCCCTACAGACAAGGTTTGTTAGGCCTTTATTTATAAAGGTTTTAATAGATGGACAGCCTGTGGGACAAGTTTAGATTGATAGTGGGGCAATGGTCAACGTCATGCCTACATCATTTTTCAAGAAACTAGGCAAAGCGAAGATAAACTCAAGCCCACCGATACGACCATGATTGATTTCACTGGGAACGGTCAACAAGCAGCGTACTCAAGACTGAGCTCACGGTCGGATCTAAAACCCTTCAGACAGCTTTCTTTGCGGTGGATGTAGATAGCCACTACAATTTACTACTCGGGCATGATTGGATTCACGCAAACGAGTGCGTACCATCCACCCTGCATGGAAAGCTTTTCCAGTGGACAGGAGATCGCGTGGAAAAAATTAGGGCCGAGGGACGGTCGCAAATAGTGGACATTAACGTGGAAGACGTCGGTCATATCAACTGGGTCGACACCGACCCGGATCAAATCTCGTTTGTGCGGGTCACTAAAGAGGAGGTACAGCTAGTGCTTCTAAAGGATACAGAGGCATTGGTGGCCCTGGAAGAGCCACCAGACTGGTTAAAATGAAACATCAAAAGCTGGGAACAGAGGCTCTAGACGAGCTTCGGCAAGACAAGCGGACCAAAGAAGTCGGTTGCTTCATCGAATCGACCGAGTTGGCCGATAAAAAATCATGTATTAGATCAGCCAAACTAGTTGATGAAGATTTGTGTGTGAAATTAGCCGAGTCGACAGATAAAAAATTATGTGATGAAATTCTGAGTTCAGGAGCTGATCTGAATGAAAACGAAACGACTCAAGAGGTAGAAGATGTGAAAAAGCCTGGTCAAACTTGCGCTCAAACTACAAGAGGATCAAGACGGAGTCTATTGAAGAATCACCAATCGAGGTTGGCGAGAAAAAGCTGGAGACTCAAGATCAGTTAAAAGAAGTGAACTTAGGGTTGGACGAGAACAAAAAGACGACGTATATTAGCACAAAACTTTCGGCTCAACAACAGGAGGAGCTGGCGAGGTTGCTAGTAAAATACAAGGATTGCTTCGGCTGGAGTTATGAGCAAATGTCTTAGCTGAGTCGAGAAATTGTAGAATATAGACTTCCTATTAAAAAGAGGTACAAGCCTTACAAAAAACTGGCTCGTAGGTTTGAGCCGAGTGTTGTACTTTAAATTAAGAATGAAATTGAAAATCTTTTAATGACCGAATTTATTAGACCGGCCTGTTATATTGATTGAGTATCTAATAATACCAGTACGAAAAAATGGCAAACTTAGATTTTGTATCGATTTTAGAAATTTGAATTTGGTTACACCTAAAGATAAATACCGGATGCCCATAGCGGACATGCTAGTGGATTCGGCAGTCGGACATAAAATTTTATCATTTATGGACGGTCATGCGGGCTATAATCAAATTTTTATTGCCATAGAAGATGTAGCTAAAATGACTTTTAGATACTCGTGGTCTATTTAGACCTTTGAATGGATGGTGATACCTTTCGGCTTAAAGAATGCTAGAGTCACTTATCAAAGGGCGATGAATTTTATTTTTTAGGATTTGATCGGTAAAATATTAAAAGTTTACATCGATGATATTGTTGTAAAATCTAAATCACAGACCGATCATTGGGCTGATTTATAACTTGCTTTTGGGCGCATGAAGAAATATAATTTCAAAATGAATACTTTGAAATACGCTTTTGGGGTTTTAGCAGAAAACTTTCTTGGATTCCTGATACACCAAAAAGGAATCGAAATAGGTAAAAATAAGGAAAAGACGATTATAGAGTTACCACCGCCTAAAAATAAGGAGTTGCAGAGCTTATTAGGTAAAATAAACTACTTATGACGTTTCATATCTAACCTAGCCGGTAGAATCGGATTATTCACTCCATTTCTTTGTCTCAAAAATCAAGAGTAGTTTATTTGGATAGAGAAACAACAAAAAGTATTCGAAAATATTAACAGATATTTAGCGAATCCTCCGGTCTTTATTCCTTCTCAGTAGGACAAGTCGATGAAGTTATATATATCAGCTGCTGAAGAAAATTTATGGTGTTTATTGGCCCAAGAAAACAGTAAAAAAGAAGAACAAGCTATTTACTATCTTAGCTGACGCTTACTAGATGTCGAAAGACGTTATTCGGCAATAGAAAATTATGCTTAGCATTATATTACAATTTAGGGGCAATTGTTGGCGCCATAAAAGTTGCGCCACGTGGTGAACCGGGATGCACCGTAAGTATAGCCCTTAAAAGCAGAAACAAATGACATATGGTGCACCGTGAATAAAGAAGAACACATCAGAAACTGCAAAATGGTTAAAGCTTTGCGGTTAAGATCGGCTAGTAGTGGCCCAAGAAATCAGGAATGTGACCGATCATGGGAATAACTGAATAACAACAGGCGAAATTATAAATAGATAAGAGACTCCTGACAAAGGGGTCTTTTTCCTCTGTGAACAAAAAAATCAATTTTTATTTCCATTGCATTTTACTACTTTCTAGGAGTAGTTTATCTATAATCTTTTAATTTTTTCTGCATTTACTGCATTTTCTAGAAATAGTTTGTAGAGCAAAATTTCTTTCGAGATAGTACGCCGAGGCACACCCTTTTCGAAAACATTTTCAAAGTCTGAAACAATATATAAGCTTTTCGACTCTTCAGCCGAACAGAAAATACTGTGCTATTCCTTGACTCGGCTGATCTAGTTGAACCGAACTAACTGTGTGGTGTTAAATTCGGCTGATTCGATCCCTCATCGGCTGAATCGCTTGATTCGATAACTGGTGCAAATTTCGAAGATCATCATTCGTAGCCGCTCTGTCTCCTCATGCGCTTCCTGAAGGAGGGTTTTTACTGAGTCAGTAGTCAAAGAAATTGGCTCGCAACATATTGTAATTTTATATATAACCCCTCTAATCCTCGGGCCTTTTTTTTTTTTTTACTTGTCTTATCTTTTTGTTTTTCTTTTTACATTAACAAAAACTCAAAAGGGGGTTAGTAAATTCTACAACTATTTAATTTTCGGGTTGTAGATATTATAATTCCTTTTTGGATTGTAGACTTTAGCAGTTCTCAATACAGAAAGGCCAAATTATATTTTTTGGTCCTCAAACTATAGAGTGTAGGACACTTTAGTTCTCAAAATTTTAATTTATCATAATATTAGACTTAAATTTTTTAATTTATTGCAATCAAATTAAAAAAATATAGTTGACTAAATATTAATGTGTCGCCAATATAAAAGTGATTTGATAATGATATTATTGATGATAGGATAATGATTAAAATATCATACTATTTTATATCGGCGAGACGTTAATATTTAATAAACTAAAATTATAATAATATGTAAAATTTTAATAATATAAAGGAAAAACTTCAAATACCACCTATCTGGTTTCACACTTTCTCACTTTATTACTCTATAGTTTGAAGTGTATCATTTTAATACCCTATGGTTTTATTTTTCTTTTTCTATGAGCACCTCCGTTAACTCTCCGTTAAATCATATATATATTTAAGAAATTTTAGATACCTCACCTATAGTTTTTTTAATATTCACTTTAGTATCCCGTCGTTTATCAAATTTTTACTTTTAATACCCAATGGTTTTGATTTTATCACTGATTTAACGAAAAAATTAACGAAGAAGATAACGGAAAGAGAAAAACGAAACCATAGAATAATAAAGTGATACATTTTAAATTATATGATATTAAAATGAAAGGTGCAAACAATAGGAGTGATATTTAAAGTTTTTTCTAATATAAGTTATAATAAATTAAATTTTGAAAAATTAAAGTGTGAGTTGGCCAGATAGTTTGAGAAGTTAAATAGTTTTGAGGATCAAAATGAAAATAGTCAGTTCCACTGTTTTCGTTATTCTCGTCCCTTCACTCTCTGCTCGATCGCTCTTTTGCTCGGCCATCAATGGCGGGAGGGAAACCCACCCCCTCTTCCTCCTCCTCCTTCTCCGTACCCCGCTCCCTCCTCGCCCTCGCTGCCGTAACCCTAATCTCCCTCACCTTCCTCACCCTCCGCTCCCTCCGCTCACCTCCCCAGGTACCTCTCTTCCCCTTCCCTCTCCCTCTCCCTCTCCCTCTCCTTTCTCTTCGATCCCTCACCGTCTAGGGTTTCCTCTCAGGCCACCGTCATCGTGGACGCTGCGGATCCGATCTCTTCGTCTTCGCCATCTCCGCCCTCATCTTCGGTTTACCACTCCCCGGAGGTGTTTCCCATGAATTATGCGGAGATGGAGCGGAGATTTAGGGTTTATGTGTATCCGGACGGGGATCCGGGGACGTACTACCAGACGCCGCGGAAGCTGACGGGAAAGTACGCGAGCGAGGGGTACTTCTTCCAGAACATTCGGGAGGGCCGGTTCCGGACGGAGGATCCCGACGAGGCGGATCTCTTCTTCGTCCCCATTTCGTGCCACAAGATGCGGGGGAAGGTAGGGTTTTGAAATCCTTTGCCCTTTTTTTTTCTGGATTAGTTGTTCAGTTGGTGTGAGCTCATTGTTATTACAACAATGTTAACCTAGTAATTTACTTCAGTTAGTAGTAAGTTGTCATTTGTAAAAGATCGAATCTTGAACAGTTTGAGATTATCTTGATAATGCTAATGGGTTGACTCCCTCCCCTAGTTTTGAAGTTGCAAGCTTTAGCAACTTTGGTGTTATTAGGTATTAGAAGAGCAGATAGTGATGATGACTGATTACATTTTAACTCTGCTTATCACGAATGCAAATAATGAAGCTAAATATCTACATGGTGAGTTACATTGGCTATTGAATGTGGTTGCTTACGTGTATGCAACTGAAATAGATTTGTTTAGATTGTAGAGGGAATTTTGGACTGATCATTGCCAACTTATTATTTTTCTTGTTTGCTGTAAACTGCTACGTTTTGAAAAATTAAATGGTCCGAATTCCTAAAGATAGTTAGTAAGATGAGAATCTTATACATCACATCTCATTCATAAAGTGGACTCATTTATCAATCAGCGGGAACTTATAATTCTTGTACAAGGTTAGCTAAAAAAAGAAAGAAAGAAAGATGGTGCCTTCCAAATAGGACAAGACTGCTTTTTCTTTGTCTCTTGCTACTCAAACTGCAGTTTTCTGTAGGTAAGTTTGTAAAAGAAATAATTGAAGAGAGAGGAATAAGACTGTGTCTATTTTGTTTTGTGATACAATTCAAGATTTCTTTAATTTATATTGAATCTATTTTAGGGGTCATGCTTTTGTTTATTTTATATTGTGGACTAAACTCAAGTCAACATCCATTGCCCTAGATCAATTGGTCCATAGTCCATGGCACCACTTACTTGTACATTTATTGAGGATGAGTCTTTCCAAAGCAGATCCATACAAGCATATACTGCATCTACATTACCATGTCCAGAGAAAAGGAACTCAGATAGAGTTTCTTTCTTATTTTTGAATGCCATATAGAGCAGAAAATCCTTGTACAGAAAAATATACCGATGGAAAGTGTCCCACTGGAATACGACAAAATTTATTAGTGCTTCATATAATTGGTGTAGCAAATGGTTGATTTGTGCAATATGTGCACAAACTGGTTTCTCTTATAATTATTGTTTCGTACAATTACATTCAGTATCCACATGATGCATTCTTAATTTGCAGGGCATTTCTTATGAGAATATGACGATAATAGTGAAGAATTATGTTGAAGGATTGATTAATAAGTATCCTTACTGGAATAGGACACTGGGTGCAGATCACTTTTTTGTCACCTGCCATGATGTTGGTGTGAGGGCATTTGAAGGACTTCCACTGCTTGTAAAAAACTCCATTCGAGTTGTCTGCTCACCAAGCTATGATGTTGGGTATATCCCACACAAGGATGTTGCTCTTCCTCAAGTGCTGCAACCATTTGCACTTCCAAGGGGAGGAAACAACATTGAAAACAGGTTAAGTCTTAATTCTTTTCTAATGTCTGAAGCCATCTGTCCTACTATAATTCTTACAGGTGAATATAAACCCTGCTTCTTTTTTTTTTATCAAAAATCTGTCAATGTATAACTTCTAAATATTCTGATAGAAGAAATGTAAATTCTCAAACTATGTTCACGTCTCAACAGAAGAACAATAATTTGGTTAGGAAGCTGCATTAAAGCACCAATTGTATTTTGTTAAGTTCTTTTTTGAAGCTAGTCCTCCATCAGGTCTGATGTTTTGACATGTTTGTATATTTGTGGACGGTGACCAATAAGTCACACAGTGCATACACTGTAGGTTAGCTTGTTTGCCAGTGCATGCATCTTAATTCTTAGAATTTCTCCACGTTCTTGTTGAGCTCCAATCATGCTTGGTACACCATCATAAGTACAATAACAAAAATATGAGATACCTGATTTGTTGTCTGGGATTTGGTTATCTGCAGATGCTTGTGCAGATGTTAGTACTTGTGAATTTTTTATTTTATATTCAACCTTGCGCCAGTATAATAACATATTGATACATGTTGAACATTCCTATTCTAAGCAATAATGTGGTTTCTGGCCATGTACTTATAATTTCGAAAATTCTATCCTTTTTATTTTGGACTTTCTCATAAGTTGTTTTTTTGAATCAACGTCAGGACAATACTTGGATTTTGGGCTGGCCATCGTAATTCAAAAATAAGAGTTATTCTAGCCCGTGTTTGGGAGAATGATACAGAGCTTGCCATCAGCAATAATCGGATAAGCAGAGCTATTGGAGAATTAGTTTACCAGAAGCAATTCTATAGGACTAAATTTTGCATTTGTCCAGGTGGCTCCCAAGTTAACAGTGCCCGTATAGCTGACTCTATTCACTATGGCTGCATTCCGGGTTAGAGCCAATCTTCCAATCTTTTGCCAATGTTTCTACTCTACTTCACTTTTTGGCAGAATTAGATTGTGTTGTAGTGTTCTTTTCTCTTGGAACTGAATGCTACTTTTCCAATATTGTCCTTCTGTTTATACTCACAAATTGTTTCTTCTTTTTTTCAGTAATTTTGTCAAATTACTATGATCTGCCATTTAATGACATTCTTGATTGGCGGAAGTTTTCTATTATACTCAAGGAGAGTGATGTCTACCAGCTAAAGTCTGTTTTGAAGTCTATTTCTAATGAAGAGTTTATTGCACTGCACAACTCCTTAGTCGAGGTACGTCGTATTGTCAAATTTCTTGATGATTCAGACTTTTACTACTTGGTTGTGTAATGATTTCTGGTCATTATCAAATAGTTTGTTGTCTTGCAAGTTTATGCAACCACTATACATCTATTATAAACTGTGAAATAGTGATTACCTTATTTATTCACATCCTATTTTGCATATTGCTGCTGGGAAGATGTATATTATTTTAAAAAACAAACATATTTATGAAAAATTTCTACCAAATATTGATGCTTACAACAATATTGATGAGCAGTATATACACAACACACAAATTACAGAACTGAAGATCTTATCTTGTTATTCTTTGTAATCAGTGACGATGACAGCTCCATTTGCTTGCCATGTCAATGTTCTATATCTCAAGAGGAACTGAATCTGAAGAAACACAATTTTAAATTAGGCTAAATTACATAAAAGCCCCTTGTCAAAATCCGAATTTTCACTTTTCCCCCCTGTCATTTAAAAGCCTACACTTTGCCCCCTTGTAAAATGAAAAATATTCATGTGTAAAATGACCATTTTGCCCCTCACCATTTTCGTCTCCTCCATCATCTTTTTCAACCGCCGCCTCGATCGGCCGCGATTCACACCTCGATCGGCCGCGATTTCTCTCCATTTTCTTCTCCACCTGCTCCCTTTCTTCTCCTGCACCCTCGTCGCCCCTCGATTTCAGCGACAGTAGGGAGGAAATCGAGGTGGGCGTTGATGGAGAGGTAGGCAAGGGCAACGAGGGCGAAGGCGAGGCGGCGGAGGAGGGCGAAGGGGATGTGGGCGAGGGCGAGGCGGCGGAGGAGGGCGAGGCGGCGAGGCGGCGAGCCGGAGGGAAGAGGAGGGCGAGGCGGCGAGGCGGCGAGCCGGAGGGAGGCGAAGCAATAGGAAAGAGGGCGGAGGGGTATTTTTGGCATAAAAAAAATATTTTATAACATAACCCTAACGGTAGGGGTGAAGTGTCATTTTACAAGGGGGCAAAGTGTAGGTTTTTGAATGACAGGGGGAGAAAGTGAAAAATCGGGTTTTGACAGGGGGGTTTTCTATAATTTAGCCTTTAAATTAAGATATTTGGTAAACCATAGCTAGACTGGAAATGATATCATATTCAAAGGCTACAGTTAGGAATCTTATTCTTGGATATGACGGAGCAAAATTATCGGCCTTCTTGATAGCTAGTTCAAGATTTTGTCTCTTTTCTTTTCATCCGATGCGCTTTCCTCATCAATTCCTTTTTCCTAACTACCCAACCCTTTAGTTTTGTGTCAAGTCTTCCTTTTTGATCATTAAATACATGCCTCATTGCTAACTTCGCCCTCTATACTGTAAGATATATGGTTTTGACTTCTTTGCTCTGGGATCTAAACTATTGGTTGGGAAGTGTATTTCTTGGTGTGGCAATTTCATTTTGTTGGTTCGCTAGGGTTACTGGCAGCTATGTTTCATTTTTCCTCAGGGGTGTGTTTGGTTCTATGTAAAACTATGAAAAATTATTTTCAAGGAAAAAGGCTTTTCCTTTTACGATTTCTGACGGTTGGTTAGAAGGAAAGTAAAAGTTGTTTTCCAGCTATTGTTGCTTGGTTTGTATGAAAAGGAAAAGAAAATTTGTTTTCCTTTTTGTATTTTCTTGTTTGGTTGATAGGAAAAAGTGAGATAGAAATACCTCCTATATGTTGGAGGTGCCACTATTAAAAATTGATATATTTTGGTGAATAATAACAATTGTAATATGAGTTCAATTAATTGTATCAAAATAGTTCTACGTACTTCTTGTTTATAAGATCCCAACATTGCCACAACCATTTATATGTTTTTTTTTTTGAAGTTCAACTGCTCAAATTGTCCATAAAGCATTTAAAAACAGCATAAGGACATGCATATAATGGACAAGATATATGTAATCTGTCTAATTCTTATACCAAAAAGTCATCTGAACGATATGGATATAAAGCAATGGAATACAATACTTTAAAAAAAGATAGAAATTACAAACTTACAAACAAAAATAATCAACATATAATATATTAACAAATAGAGTGAGTCTTCAAAATAAAACATCAACTATTTAACATCAAATTTTTAGACAAATTCTAGTGAAACCAGAACCCAAAAGTAAGTAGTGTGACACCCCAATAGTCCCACGTCGGATAATGTGGGAGAGTATGATGAGTTTATAAGTGACGAACACACTAGTAATAATAACTGGACTTAAGTATTTTGGGCCGGTGGTTTGGGCTCAACGAGTTATTATTGCTAGCGGGTCAGGTCATTGCATTTGGTATCAGAGCCAATTACCAGCCGGAAATATGAGATGGATCTCATATCGCCCGGTGAATTTAGGACTGTATGTGATTGGGCCGAGTTGACATGGATGTTAGGGCGCTGACATGGATGTTAGGGCCTACTAAACGAGGGGAGGGGAGTATGTGACACTCCAATAGTCTCACATCGGATAACGTGGGAGAGTATGATGGGTTTATAAGTGACGGACACACTAGTAATAATAATTGGGCTTAATCATTTTAGGCTGGTGGTTTGTGCCCAACAAGTTATTATTGCTAGCGGCTCGGATTGTTTGCAAGTAGGTAAAAAAAATAGCAAACTACATAGTAGTACCATCTATACTATGCGCCAACTTACATCCAAAACCATCAAGTTCCAAAAGACAAATTACTATACTAACAATTTTAAATACTTAGCAACCAGACTAAAATTATTTTTAGAAATTGGTCTTCCATTCAACTCGCATTTCTGGGCTACGAACTAAAAAAAGTTTTCCAACTATCTTATTTCTCAAGTACGCATATGCAACAATACCTATGTGCTTGGGGATATTATGTGACTTTATAGAGCTCCATGTCTCCTTTTTGTGCATAATCTTGGCATCCTTCATTGAATCTGCTAATTCTCCAATCTTTTCCACTAATAATAGAAATTCTGAATCTGAATGTTTTTGTTTCTTGGCTTTTGAGGTTGTACCTATGCTAGACTTGGTCGCCAGTTGATCAGGATTTTGTCGTTTATGTCCTTGAGAAGAGTTGTTGGTGAAATGTGCTTGCTTTCTTCCGAATATAAATCCTCCAAGCCAAACTCATCACCATCATCATTGTTCTCTTCTTCATCAAGATTAATATTATTTGGATCATCCAATGCAAATTCTCCAGTTGCTTGATCATCTCCGCATATGATTGCTAGCTCGTCATAGTGCTGAATAGGACAATTTAGGTAGCATACATCTTTGGGATGAGCCTACAAGAATATAAAATAAATAACTTCTTAGTATAAAATATGAATGATATATGAAATTTAAGATGAAACTGAAAAAAAAACATTACCTGAATAAAGTCTTGGTAAGATCCTTCACTTAAACTAATAGTTTTGCTAACTGGATCCCATGAAGCACCACTCAAAACTTTTTAATTGAGTGATTCTAGACCACTTCGTCTTGAAGGTGCGCAGCCGATTTTCAACTTTAGTCCAATTACAAGAAACTTGGAATTTGGATGACATTGCTCTTGCCGCAGCTACAAAGGCTGGCCTTTTGTATGATTTGTCCACTTTCATACCAATACTAGCTTGATGTACCAAAAATTTTATAAGAAAGTCGGACATCTCATTTGTCCACTTAAAACGTTTTTAGTTCCTTGATTTACACTAGCTTCAGAATTATGCTAAACTGACATTGATTGTGTATTACTATGTTGCTCCACTAGTGTAATGACCCGCGCTTCACGGCGGGAGGTCGTAACATTGAGAGCTAATAATATGACTTTCATTATATTTATTTATCACGAAACATACAGATATATATATATATAACATTCACATTATGTAAGATAAATTAGAGACCAAACAATACATGATTATATATAACATTCATATTATATTCAATCATTCCTTCACGTTAGTTAATAAGTAGAGACATAACCCTTACACATTCCGATGCACTTGGTGAATGGGGTGAACAGAATTCCTAGTATATCAGAAAAGTTGGTGGAGGGGAGGATGCATGCATTCTAAGGATACGCCAAAGATTTAGAAAAGGACAAAGAAAATCATTCCTAAATATGTACTATGTTGATTTTTTGGTTTCATGACCTTTGTGTTTGGAGTTTAACAATATTGGGTTAATATATTAGAAAAAGTTGGTGTAGGGGAAAATGCACTCGGAGATGATAAGAAAGGAAAGCAAAAGGAGAAGACATTCGTATATAGTATGAAAAATTTTGTAAGAGAAAAGCTGTATCTTGTGGTGAAGGATATACTATTGTGCTATTTGTGATTTAAAAAAAGTAAAAGACAATTTACAAATAATTTTCATTGGTGAATTGGAATGAAAAACAGCAAATTTCAATGTTCTGTAAAGTATATAGTTTTTTTTTTATAGGAGTATCACGAGTGGCTAAAAAAAAATATTAAAGGCTTGCAATTCGATACCAGAATTTTTTCTTAGGCCTAGAGTTTAAGTTTCGTGTCATTCTGACACTCAAAAAGTCCTAGAGGACGGAAAATACGAGCAATTTGATTAACGAATTTTAGAGAATTTTTACTGAGGAGACCTTCGGCGACAAAAGAAAAGTTCAGAATCTGCTAAAATTTAACGATGACTTGGTCTAGTTAATTTTAACGAGCTTGCCAAAATCATTTATTGTTTAACATGATACACAGATGCCATGAAACAAAAATGTTTCCATAGTACATGGCCCCTTTAACATAGCCCATGTGAGTCCCATGTCGAGGGAGGGGAGAACTTGTGAGGGAGAGAAAACCCATATAAAAGAAAGGCCACGTGGCTCGACGAAGGAACGGCATTTGGTTTCAACTTTAGTATAGAGTTTAATAATAATATGACTTTCATTATATTTATTTATCACGAAACATACAGATATATATAACATTCACATTATGTAAGATAAATAGAGACAAACATACATATATGTATAACATTTACATTATATACAACATTCCTTCACGTAGTTAAATAAGTAGAGACAAACCTACACATTCATGCACCTGTTTGATGGTGAACAACAATGCTATATATATAAAAAGTTGGGGGGAGTATGCATGCACTCTAATGATAAGAAAGATAGCAAAAGGATAAGAAAATATTCTATGTACTATGGGATTTTTTGTTTCATGCGCCCTGTGTTTGATGTTAAACAATATTGGTATATATAGAAAAAGTTGGGTAGGATAAATGCATCAGAATGATAGGAAAGAAAGCAAAAGGAGAAGGAATATTCTATGTAGTATGAAAAATTTTGTAAGAGAAAAGGTTATCTTGTGGGTGAGATACTATTTCTATTGGACTTAAAAAAGTAAAAGACAATTTTCAAATAATTTATGGTGAAATTGGAATGAAAACAGGAAATTTAGAATTTTCTGTAGGGAATATAGTTTTTTTTTTTTAGGAGATACACAGTGTAAAAAAAAAAATTAAACTTTGAATATATGCCGGAATTATTTTTCTTAGGCTAGATTTAAAGTTTCGTGTCATTCTGACACTCCAAAAGTGGGGACGGAAAATAACAGCAATCTGATAAAGATTTTAGTTGGTAGACCTTTCGGCGACAAAGAAAAGGTTCAGAACTGTAAAATTAAGATGACGTTCTTCTGGTTGATTTTAACTAAGCTTGCTTTTAAAATCATTATTGTTTAACATGATACACAGGGTGCATGAAACAAAATGTTCCATAGTACATGCCCCTTTAACATAGCCCATGTGAGTCCATGTGAGGGAGGGAGAACTTGTGAGGGAGAGAGAGAAAACCCATATAAAAGAAAGGCCACGTGGCTCGACGAAGGAACGGCATTTGGTTTCAACTTTAGTATAGAGTTTAATAGTATCCTGTTATGGCTACATGATTAGACTAGTTAACTAACTAAAATATAAATCAAATTACAATATAAATCATATAACAAAATACACTGAATCTTAAAATAAAATACATACCGAATTTTAATCAAACATAAAAATCAAAGCACATATTGATTTCTAAAAAAATCATCACATCAAATTTCAAAACAAGATACATTACATAGCAAATTTCATTGCACACTACATACTAAAATACACAGTAAGTATCAAAACCAAAAAATGAAAGTACAAACTATATTCTATCCAAACCATTATCACAAATATTAAAGTGTATAGCAACTTACATATCCAAAATCGTAACAATTTATAACTCTAAGCTACCTTCTCAAAAATTAAAAAACAATATATAACTCTACCCAAGGTCTATATTAGAGCTATCTATACAAAAGTTGAAAGGTTCAATAATACATATCAAGTAGAACCACAATCTCTTTTCCACATTTGATCGGCAATTTGATCCCTTAACCGCCCACTCCCAGTTTTCTTCTCTTTGTTCTCTTGTCGATCTAGCATATGGATTTGAGTGAGTTTGTTGTGTCCTTTCTACAGTTCTCACAATTCGATCCCTAGGTGATACACCTATTATGAAATTATGCAAGATACAACACACAAGAACTAAAGCAACCTGTGTTGGATATGGAAAATGAGGATAACATGTTAAAATGGATAACATGTTAAAATTTTAAATTGTTGCTTCAAGATTCCAAATGGACGTTCTATGGTTGTTCTTAGTGAGGGGTGTCGTAGGTTGAATAGCTCCTTTGAGTTTGTTGGAGGAGTATCTTCACTAAAATCTTTCAAGTGATATCGAGTGCTACAGTAAGGAGAAATGAAACATTTTTTTATGAAATATCCTGCATCAACAAGAAAGTACTTCACTACATTTCACAGCAACCACTACTTAGTAAATGGACTATTAGGATTAGAATTAATTCAATTATTAGTAATCTACCTTCTAAAATAAGTCCATTTGGTCTCTCCAACACATTGCGTAGAACAGTACACTCATTAGCTGATCCTTCTCAATCAGCCAATGTATAGGAAAATATTAAATCAAATCTAACTACGGCCATAATATTTTGAGTAGGTCCTTGGTATCGTCCACAGAATTGACCAATAATGCTACTAGGTACTCTAGCTGGCACATGTGTACATCTATTGCCCCTGTACAATCCTGCAACGTAAGATCGTGCATCTCGATTTACTATTATCAACTTAAATAAAAAAAAAATATCAATCACTCTTAATTATAATACAATACCTTGAAAAATAGCCAAAATCTGAAGTCATTTTTCATTTTGTCTGGTATTATTGCGGCAGGTGGAGACATAAGCTCATCTTTGAGAGATGCAATAGCATTCAATGTCGTTTTAAAATATCAGCTAACGGTCCCACCAGAACAACTAAATTATTGCCAATTACTCTATTTTTTTTATTATGCCCAATTGTGTGTAAGAACATCATTAATTGTTCCTCAACTGATACATGGATAGAATCACATAGTAGGTGTGTTTCTCTGATCATTTTGCTCAAGTGATAAAAGGATTTTCTATCCATTCTAATCATAGCAATAGAAATTCTATCACTACGGCGGATTCTATTTAGATAAGTTTGTCTATCCAAATCATTATGTGCGGATAATGTCTTAGGAATGCTTGAATTTTTTTTTACAACTTTCGCTATTGCTGCACAAATAAACGAAAAGGCAAATTTTTCAAAATCTTCAGATTGAGGGGGGGCATCCTCCATGTGCAAATCCATCTACAAAAAGAATTATATTATAATGGTAGCAGACAAATTTTGAAGTTATATAAATAGCTGATCATGCAAATATAGTTCACCAAAGTTGAGACAAGTTTGAAGCAATTTTAAAAGACAAGTAGGTTGCCAAAGATGTAGGCAAATTTTAAGCAGTTTCAAAAGATAAATAGATGAAAATTTTAAACCTAAGAGTCATAAAAAGAATCGCAAACAATATAGAGTATGACTTGCCCTATTGATAGTCGCAAAATTTAAAGGAAATAGAATTAGAAAAAAAAAATCAGCAGAATAAGAGCCAAAGCATATTATAAGTATTTAAAAAATTAAGATAAAAATGGAAAAAACTTATCTCTACTATCACCCGTTTGATCTAGCTATCAAATCTTTAAAATATTTGGTTTTTCTACCTAGCCCTGTAATTTATTTGATTTGAACCAAGTAATAATTTTTAACTTCAAAATTTAAATGCATCATATATTTTTACGGGCTTAATTAGCGTTCTTTTTACAATTCTGCAACTATAAATTTATCAAACTAAACAATCAATTTTTAAATTTTATACTGGAAGAACCATCAAATGACATAATCAAACAAATTGAAAGGTTAGGGAGTAAAATTAAATTTTTAACTTGGATAGTCAAATCAAAATGGTCTATAATTCAACTTAAGTTCTATACATTTTTAACTCAAAAGAAAGAGGAATTACGAAATATTATTTTTTAATAGTCATTGATAGCAAATTAAGACATGTATTGCAAATATACATTCTAATCAAAGCGTTATAGAGCTAGGCTCCTATGCTTTCGAAAGTACGGATGCCTCCGTGCTTGTAAGTTGTTTTCGATGATGGGACATCTGATTTGGCGATCGGTTCCGTTAGACATGATCTACGCTATTGGAACTATCTAGAAACTAAATTTCATAATTTTTTGATTTCGTTTGTCTAGTGAACGAGTAGCCTCAAAATGAACGATTGACAATGAAAATCTCATAAAAAATAGTGATAAAGGACTCAAATTTCAAATCGGAAGTATTGATCTTGCTATTGATATGAAGTAGAATTTTCTATTAAATTTTCATGTAATTTGAATACTTCTACACCGCTGAACTTAAAAACGTGCCACATCGGCCGTTAAAATAGTCATTTTTGAGATCTTTAGATCGCTTGGTAAATGATGTCAAAAAATTATAAAATTTGGTTTCTAGATAGTTCCAATAGAGTAGATTATACCTAACGGAGCCAATTGTCGAGTCGGATGTCCTATCATCGAAAACAACTTACAAACACGGAGGTCTCCGTACTTTCGAAAGTACCGGAGACGTACTCAAGTGTTATATATGAATAACAAGAAGATACTGCTAGTTTTGGGGGGTCGGGGGTGGGGGGGAAGGAATATATGAAATGCATAGTATTTATTCAAATCATCTATGTGGAATTCATAGAAAAAATGTAATAAAACTGTATGGTAGAAAATGAAATACTGAGAAAGAGGCAGACTTTGATTGCACAAACTCATCAGTAACTTTAAAGTTTATTATATTCTGGAAATGGGATTTCTCTTTATCTCTACTAATTGCACAAAAATCTTCTAGAAGGAAGAGAATGGCAGCTAAAGTCTTTGTTTTAGAAACCTTGACCTAAGCAAAATCAAGTACAGAGACTTGGGTTTAAATATCTTGACCATTCTCACTCTTGGGTCGAAATAGAATTAATGTAATTTTAAAGTCGTAAATACTACCTATAGATGAAATAGAATAAGTATTTATGGGCAAAGAGAGAGAGATAGACCTTTGAAGCTATTGGAGCCAGAAGAAACAAAAAAGTACCTTGTTCCTGAATTGAAGAAGAGGAAGCTGTAGGTGTGTTTTAGGGTTTGAGAGTGGTGAGTAGTGAGAGAGAAGTATTTTGCAGGGTGGTGACTTTAGCGTGGGAAAGGGAAAAAATATTTTCGTTTTCCCGTGTGTCGCTCGCTCCACTTTTCATTTTCCACCTCTGCCAGGCGGAAAACGAAAGGGCATATTTTCCCTAAAATATGTAAAAGTAATTTTCGTTGAAAAATTTTTTACGCCGAGCCAAACGACTGGAAAACTGTTTTTCAGCTGAAAAACTATTTCCGGCCTATTTTTACATGGAACCAAACACACCCTCATGGTCTGTGAGCTATTTTGATCTTCTTGGAGCAGTTATCTGTTTGTACTAGGAAAGATCCACCACCCTTTGTTTGCCTTGGGTGAATTCTGATCGAAAAATTGCGGTGGAAACCAATCTGAATGTAGACACTTCAGTTTCATTTATAATGAGTTGAAAGAAGGCTTAAACACTTCAGTTTAGACTATAATGAGTTGGAAGAAGTCTTAGCTTTAGAATCCAAGTTAACCCAAATTAGCTTATGGAATCTAATGTCATTGCCTTGAGAATCTTTTTTTATTTTTTTATATTGTAATTTCATATCTTTAGTAGATGAAAATGATAGAAAATCAACTTTATTCTTTATAAAGACAGGACATCACTTTGATTCCTCAAAAATGTTGGAAAAATATGTCTTTACTATGACGACTGTTCTGTTTCTTTATGTTTAATCTGATTGACTTGAAAAGTTCTAAGACCTTTTAACAAACAACCGAATCCAAATGGACAACAGAAACTGTAACCGAAACCGAAACGGAGATTTTCCGAACCATTCTGCAAGCTATCCTGTCAATGGAAATAGCAGCAGTCATTTGGTGCCATTGCTACATTAATCGGCAATCACAGTTTAAGAAAATTGCTATGTTCATGAATTTTCAGTTTGCTACGTAGAACTTGTTTGAAGCATGAATAGTGTTTTGAGTGCGTCTTCAGGATTTAAAGAAACTGGTTGCTTCATCTTCATTTCTTCTGACAGATTATATTGTTTATCAGGTCCAAAAGCACTTTGAGTGGCATTCACCTCCACAGCCTTACGATGCATTCCACATGGTAATGTATGAGCTTTGGTTACGGCACCATGTTATCAAGTACTAAGCCTGAGGTCACATACCACATCTTTTATGTCGTGGCTATTCTGCACCAAGATTGGAGACTGGATAAATAGACATTTTGGAAAGCTCATGCCGGCCTAGTCGACTGATTGTGTTCACTGTTTGATACATTTTGTCACGTCTCGAGAATTGGGCGGTTTACCCTAAGTAACAAAATCCAAAATTCGCCAACAATTAGCACTCCAATGTCGATCTTAGCTTCCTGAAGATACATCTTGCTTCATGTAATGGATCCATTAGTGTGAGAATGATGAGAAAACAGTGTTTTTATGTTGAGAAGCTCTATTCTTTTCTTTTTCTCTTGACCTGGGAGTGCTTTTTTCTCCTTTCACAGCTTGAAACTATTTATTTTGTTCAATGTAATTATTGGTTATCACTTTATTTAAGCTGATAGTTTCTCCTGTTGATGCTTATAAAGATTGATGCAAATGCACAGAGATTCAATTGTTATACTTGTAAAAACAGTTGATTAGGAGATCAATGAAGGGGTGAGTTCTATTTTGGTTCTCTCAGAGGCAAAGTAATAATGCTCCTTTTTTTTTTTCATAGAATAATCCATGAATGTTTGCAAAATTCGCAAGAAAATGTGTTAGCTCTGATATGCATTCAAATATTACCATAGTTATCAATTATAGTTTTTAACTTTCTTACCCTAAAAATGGAATGAAATCAGAAGAATACATAACATGTTTTAGTTCTATAATAATTATACACAGCATATTTATTCGTCGCAGTTTTCCTATGTTTACCGAATTTCAGAATACCAAAAGTTTTACCTGTCCAAAACTCCAAATTTATCTAATAATATATCAGAAAAAAAAAGCATGACATTTCGTTTGTAGGTAGTTAAATATTTTAAATTATATTAATAGTATTGGTCATCGATTTGAATGTTCCAAAATTAAAATCAGAGTAGGTTGCAGTAAGTTTAAATAGTTTCTAAAATATATTTGTTTTGTATGTACTGCCAATGTGATTCAATTTATGATATATAATACTGCCATTCTTATTTCTCTATGTGTATTTCTATGAATTACTTCATTGGATTATATACAATCTATTAACTTATACTAAACCCCATAAACTTTAGTCCACCTGAGAGAATCATCAAAAATCAATAACAATATATAATTTGATAGTTTTTTCTTTACACATAGCGCCCTTTCCTTCCCTTTCTCTACAATAATATAATTTGACAATTTCTTCGTTACATGTAGTGCCCTTTCCTTTCCCTTCTCCACGTGGCCAATTCTCTCCTCTCCTTCCCATCTTAGACCTCTCTTCCTTTTTCCTTTTATTCTTCGTCTCACTCTCCCTCTCTTCCCCTCTTTTTACTGAGCCTCTCTCTTTTCCCTTCATCTACTGTCTATCTGTCTCTCCCTTCTTTCTCCTCTCTTTCTTCTCACCCCGGATGCTCTTTCTCTCTTTCTTACCCCTGTCTCTTGCTCCTCTCTCTAGGTTGGTTGGCCGCTTTTCTCTCTCTAATTACTCTACTTGTGGATTGATATAGTTTCTTCTTTATACGTGGCGCCCTTTTCTTCCCCTTCTCCACATGGCCGCTTTTCCCCTCTCATCTCCATCTTAGATCTCTCTCTTTTCCCTTTTCCCTCTACTCTCTGTCTCTCTCTCTCTCTCTTCCCCTCTTCTTACTAAGCCCCTCTCTCTCTTCTCTCTATTGTTTGTCTGTCTTTCTCTCTCCCTTCTTTCTCATCTCTCTTCTCGCCCCGAATGCCTTTCTTCTCTTTTCTCTCAGTCTCTTGCTCATACTCTCTCTCTAGGGTGGTTGGCCACTTTTCTCCTTCCGATTTTTCTACTTTCGAATTGGACGGCCGCAATGTCGCTATGATTAGGTCTATTTATTATTTTGCTTGAAATTGCTATAACCCTACCTAGCAAGGTAAGGTGGGTTGCAAGTAGCCTGTAGCCACTCCCTCTCTACTCTCTCTCTCTCTCTCTCTCTCTCTCTCTCTCTCTCTTCGATGCTTCCCTCTTTACTCGCTCTGCCCGATTTGGTTGCATTGGCGGCCAATGTGATGGTCGCGATGGGGTGGCCTCCCTGTGATGCCCTTTGGTGATTCCTTCACTCCTAAACCTACTTTAGCCCAAAAGATTTTTCAAAATTTATGAAGATTATTTATTAGAAGAAATGCATGAAGATTGTTGGAGATTTAGATCAAATGTATTATATTTGGTTTAGATTTGTAGTCATCTAAATTGGAGTTAAATCCTAATCTATTTGGGATTGGATATAATTTAGATTTAATTTGGCATATATGAATTATAATTAGGAGTGTGATTCTAATCTAATTAGAATTAGACTCTAGTTAGGAGACAGGTATTATATATACATGCTACGGCCAAGTTAATGATGCAGCGACGAAATTAAGAAGCCATCCATTTATTAAGTCTACGTTGCTTGGTGGTCCGTACGGCTTGGGTGATCTCTTTGTGAAGCCATGCTTAATTAAGCTCTTAATTAAGTTCAAGCTCTTCATGCTTCTTTCGGGCTGGTGATCACGGCGGCTCAAATTAATTCATGCATGTTGGTGGTCCGTACCAACAAGGAGCCGCGGCCGGTTAAAACAACATGCTAATTAATTAAGGATCGAAGCATGTTGTTGGTCTGTACGGATGGGTGAGAGAGAGGTCCTTCGTTTGGAGTTTCTTGTTGCGGCATTTCGGATCTAAATACGTTTTGATCTTTCGAGAGATCTTCTTTGTACTCTGTATTTTCGACATTAATAAAATATTTGCTTCGTCTTCGCCCGTGGACATAGGCCGTTGGCCGAACCACGTAAATATCGGTGTGTTCTTTTTTTATCTTTTCTTTTCTTGCATTAAATTATTTTCTGGATCTATTTTTCGCCGTTTCGATTTTAACAAACTGGTATCGGAGCCTTTCTATTCCCTTTGAGGATTAAGATGACGACGAAGTTCGAGATTCAGAAATTTGACCGGACTAACAGTTTCGCATTATGGCAAGTCAAGATGCGTGCTATATTGACGCAGCAAGGATTGCAGAAGGCACTGTTCGGAAAAGAAAAGATGTCCGATTCGTTAACGGTAGAGCAGAAGGAGGAGATTGACGACAAAGCTCTTACGGCAATACAATTATGTTTATCCGATGAGGTATTGCGCGAGATCTTGGATGAAAAGACCGCTGCAGGATTTTGGCTTAAATTGGAGTCTCTCTACATGACGAAATCTCTCACCAACAAGTTATATTTGAAGCAACGTCTCTTCATGTTGCGCATGGCGGAAGGTACCTCTATTAAGTCGCATTTAGATGAATTTAATTCTATTATTATGGATCTCCGCTCGATAGACGTCAAAATCGAGGAGGAAGATGAAGCCCTTTTATTATTATGTTCTTTACCGCCCTCTTATAAGAATTTTCGTGAGACTTTCTTGTTTGGACGAGATACTCTATGTCTCGATGATGTTAAATCCTCTTTACTTTCAAAAGAGAGAATTGACATGCAGATAAGCAACGAGACAGGTGGAGCTTCAGGACAAGGTTTGGTCGCTAGAGGGAGGTCTCGGGAGAAGGGTTCCGGTAATAGAGGTACATCTAGATCAAAGTCAAAGCACAGGAATCTGATTTGTGGTTATTGTAAGAAGAAGGGTCACATAAAAGCTGATTGTTTCAAGTTGAAAAATAAAGAGCAGCGGAAGAATAACGGTGATAAAAATCAAGGTCAGAAAAACACCAATACTGAAGCAGAAGCAAGTGTTGCAGCAGGAGAATCAGATAAAAATGATATCGTCTTTACAGTTACGGATAAGACACGCAGACAGGATGAGTGGCTTATGGACTCCGCATGTTCTTTTCATATCTGTACACATAGAGAATGGTTCTCGACGTACATGCCTATTGAAGGTGGAGATGTATTGATGGGAAATCACTCTAAGTGCACAGTTATTGGAATTGGCACTGTTCGGGTACGAATGTTCGATGGAGTAGTGAGGACTATATCTGAGGTTCGGCATGTTCCGGATATGAGAAAAAATCTGATCTCATTGGGTACACTTGATACTAAAGGCTTTAAGTATTCTTCAGCTGATGGATTAATGAAGGTCGCTAAAGGGAATCTTGTAGTGATGAAGGCCAAGTTGTCCGACATGTTATATGTTCTACAGGGTTCCACTGTGACAGGTTCAGCAGCGGTGACTTCTTCTTCTATGTCAGATTCGGATAGCACCAGATTATGGCATATGCGACTGGGCCATATGAGTGAATATGGTATGATGAAGTTGGGCGAGAGAGGTTTACTTGGTAGTCAGAGTTTAGAAAAGTTGGACTTCTGCGAGCATTGTGTTCTTGGCAAACAAAAGAGAGTCAGCTTTAAGGCCGCAGTTCACCGAACAAAAGGTACTCTGGACTACATCCATTCTGATCTTTGGGGACCTTCTCGTACTCCTACTCATGGTGGTGCTAGATATATGTTGACTTTTATTGACGACTATTCTCGTAAAGTGTGGGCGTTCTTTCTGAAAAGTAAGGATGAGGTGTTCAATTATTTCAAGCAGTGGAAGGTCATGATTGAGAAGCAAACTGAAAAGAAGATTAAGAGATTAAGGACCGACAACGGTTTGGAATTCTGTTCGTCAGAGTTTGAAGAATTCTGCAAGAAGGAAGGGATCGTTCGACATAAAACCGTTAGGCATACTCCACAGCAGAACGGGGTGGCCGAACGGATGAATAGAACTCTTTTGGAGAGGGCCCGTTGTATGCTCTCTAATGCTGGCTTAGCGAAGAGTTTCTGGGCAGAGGCGATCTCTACGGCATGCTATCTGGTGAATCGATCTCCACATTCAGCACTTGATTGCAAAACTCCGGAGGAGGTATGGTCTGGTAGCCCTTCTGATTATTCTAATTTGCGAATATTTGGTTGTCCTGCTTATGTTCATGTTAATGAAGGCAAGTTAGAACCTAGGGCTAAAAAGTGCATTTTTATTGGTTATGCATCGGGGGTTAAGGGATATAGATTGTGGTGTCCTGAATCGTCTAAATTAATTATTAGTAGGGATGTCACATTTGATGAATCTGCTATGTTATATCCTAACCGTAATTCTTCTGATGAGACCCCGAGTGCTAGCAAGCAGGTGGAGGTAGAGACCGATGGTATAGTTCAGTCACAGGATTCTTCTCAGTCAGAACAAGTTCAGTCGACAGACACCTCAGTAACTGAAACCCCACAAGTTGAGAGGCAGAGCATTGCTACAGGCAGAGCGAGGAGACAGATCAAACCACCGCAGAGATATGGTTATGAAGATATGGTTGCGTACGCTCTTTCAGTGGCACAAGATACAGAAGAAGAAGGTGAACCTTCGACATATAATCAAGCTATTTCCGGTGCCAGTTCTGCAGAGTGGTTGGTGGCGATGAATGAGGAGATGGAGTCTCTCCATAAGAATCGCACATGGGAGTTGGTAAAACCGCCTACAGGCAAGAAAATTGTCGGCTGTAAGTGGGTCTTCAAGAAAAAGGACGGAATCCCCGGCGTGGAAGATACAAGGTATAAAGCTCGTTTAGTTGCTAAGGGCTACAGTCAGGTAGAAGGTGTGGACTTTAATGATATTTTCTCACTCGTCGTAAAGTATATTTCTATTCGTGTTCTTTTATCGTTAGTAACTATGAATGACCTGTATCTTGAGCAGTTTGATGTTAAGACAGCTTTTCTGCATGGAGAACTTAAGGAGCAAATTTATATGAAACAGCCGGAGGGATTCATTGTTGAAGGGAAGGAGGACCATGTTTGCCTGTTAAAGAAATCACTTTATGGCTTAAAGCAGTCTCCTCGACAATGGTATAAGCGGTTCGACTCCTTTATGACAGGTCACGGATATTCCAGAAGCAAGCGTGACAGTTGCGTGTATTTCAGAAAGCTTGATAAGGGATCTTTCATATATTTGTTGCTCTATGTCGATGATATGTTAATTGCTTCCAGTGACATAGTTGAAATAAATAAATTGAAGGCTTTATTTAAGGGTGAGTTTGAGATGAAAGATCTTAGTGCTGCTAAGAAAATTTTTGGTATGAAAATTAAGAGGGACAACAAGTCAGGACTACTGTATTTGACACAAGAGAAATATATAGAGAAGATTTTAAAGCGTTTCGGGATGACAGACGCAAAACCGGTGAGCACTCCCTTTGAGGTGCATTTCAAACTTTCCGCCGAGTTATCACCACAGTCCGATGATGAGCGGGAGTACATGTCACATGTTCCCTATTCTAGTGGTGTCTGGAGCATCATGTACGCCATGGTTTGTACACGGTCGGACATCTCCTACGCAGTGAGCATGGTTAGTAGATATATGACCAATCCCGGTAAGGCTCATTGGCAGGCTATTAAGTGGATTCTGAGATACTTACAAGGTACCACTAACACTTATTTAGAGTTTGGGAGGTGTAAGGATGGTGTGGTTGGATATGTTGATTCAGATTTTGCAGATGATTTGGATAGAAGAAGATCACTTTCAGGTTATGTATTCTCTATTGACGGATGTGCTGTTAGTTGGAAAGCTTCACTACAATCTATTGTCACCTTGTCTATGACGGAGGCGGAATATATTGCTATGACAGAGAGTGTGAAGGAAGCTATGTGGCTAAGAGGCTTATTTGGAGAGCTTACTTCTTATTGGGATCTGACGATTGTTTTTTCAGATAGTCAAAGTGCTATTCATTTGTCTAAAGATCAAATATTTCATGAGAGGACAAAGCACATCGATGTAAAGTTTCACTTTGTTCGGGATGTGATTGAGAAACGCACGGTGACTGTTAAGAAAATTGGTACTGAGGACAATCCGGCGGATATGCTTACTAAGTCCCTTACTATTGCCAAGTTCAAACATTGTTTGGACTTGGTGGCAGTTGGCAGCACTTGAGACCCTATGGGGCGTTTGGAGAAGACGGAACATGGAGCGTTAAGGAGCATTGAGGCGAATTAAATTCAAGGTGGAGTTTTGTTGCGACCTCGACATAGCGGCGACTAAACTACTAATTAAACTAAGGTGGAGATTGTTATATTTGGTTTAGATTTGTAGTTATCTAAATTGGAGTTAAATCCTAATCTATTTGGGATTGGATATAATTTAGATTTAATTTGGCATATATATATTATAATTAGAGTGTAATTCTAATCTAATTAGAATTAGACTCTAGTTAGGAGACATGTATTATATATACATGCTACGGCCAAGTTAATGATGCCGCGACGAAATTAAGAAGCCATCCATTTATTAAGTCTACGTTGCTTGGTGGTCCGTACGGCTTGGGTGATCTCTTTATGAAGCCATGCTTAATTAAGCTCTTAATTAAGTTCAAGCTCTTCATGCTTCTTTCGGGCTGGTGATCACGGCGGCTCAAATTAATTCATGCATGTTGGTAGTCCGTACCATCAAGGAGCTGCGGCCGGTTAACACAACATGCTAATTAATTAAGGATCGAAGAAACATGTTGTTGGTCTGTACGGATGGGTGAGAGAGCAGTCCCTCGTTTGGAGTTTCTTGTTGCGGCGTTTCGGATCTAATTACGTTTTGGTCTTTCTAGAGATCTTCTTTGTACTCCGCCTTTTCGACATTAATAAAGTATTTGCTCCGTCTTCGCCCGTGGACGTAGGCCGTTGGCCGAACCACGTAAATATCGGTGTTCTTTCCTTATCTTTTCTTTTCTTACATTAAATTATTTTCTGGATCTATTTTTCGCCGTTCCGATTTTAACAAAATGGGACGGTTTGTTCACAGCAAGATCGTATGTATCTTAGCCCGACTCTGAAATAGAGGCACAATAAAAATTCATTATGAAAATAGAATTCATTTTTTATATTATGAAGATTGTTTACAGATTTTGCTAAAAATTTAGATGGGATGGCCTCAATCATTTAGGCCTACTGTTAGGTCTATTTCCTTCTCTATTTTCCTTCTGCTCTATATATTTTTTATGGTTATATATGAAAACAAATATGGTATTTTTTTTGTACATTCTATCGTACGTAATCTCGAAAATTTTAAATAGAGCCTATATTGTTGCAATTAAAACACATATTATAATTTAGTTGACCGAATGATAATATGTCCTAGTGTAATAGTGATATAACATCATTGTACTTGTTGATATTACAATAATTAAAATGCCAAGTCATTTTTATATTAGCGACACTATTATCTAATTAACTAAACTGGAATGTAGAATTTAATTGCAACAATCTAAAAAGTTCGAAGCAGAAATTATAGTAAATTAAAATTGAGGACCAAATTATCACTCGCTTTTTATAAGGACCAAAAATTGTAACTTAGCCAATTATGAATTTATGCCATCTTACTAAGATTTGAAGAACAATTAAACACCAAACATTCTCATCTTTAACCTTCCACAAACATACTTCTCCCTCTATCCCTCAACTACTCAACCAATTTGGTGATCAGATACTGCAAGGGACACCCCCTACCAACAATCCTATTCTTTTCTTCAGATTTTCCATCATTCATCCATTTATCACGCGAAAAAAGTAAATGTGCTTTGCAACCATATTTATAAAATTTAATATTTGCTACTCCAGTTAATGCAGCAACATGTATTACAGTAAAAAGTCTGTCTAGCATACTAAAAAAAAAAAAAAAAAAAAAAGAAAGAAAAATTGCAGAGAAAAAAAATTATACATAATAATGTATGGCTAAGCAAAAGTTTTCAGAGTGGTACTTCATAAATGTACCATAAAACTCGAATTGCAATGCAATGGGACAAGGAAAGGTCTACACTCCTTATAATCCTTTTAGTGATTAAAAATGTATCTCAATCAACATTGATTGATTGAGAACATTGTAGGGTCACTAAACAATGTCTGTAAATTTCAATACTCCCTGCCTAGAAATCTTAGGACTTGCAAAGGGCAAAGAAGATCTTCGTGGGGTACACATCAGTTGGAACTGGAACGGTGTTGGCGAAGGAAAAGGAACAGTGCTGTTGACGCAGCGATCAAGTATGGAAATATGGTCCAGATGCCCTAGATAGAGTTCAAATTTTGACAGTTTGCTATTAGGAGCAAACAAAACAGGAGAGAGAGAGAGAGAGAGAGAGAGAGAGAGAGAGAGAGAGAGAGAGCAGTACCACAGCTGCTGCAACACTAGCAAGTGCCACCACTGGCCGTTCTCTTAGCAAGAATCCGACAGCCAACTGACATTTTAAGACAAAATAAAACTCTCGTATCACAATATTTATGAATTTCGGTGTTGAGTTAAAAACAGCAGTAAAGATTAAATCATGTGTCTGTACTCAAAAAATGATGCATGTTACAAAACGCAAATAGGGATGTAAATGAGCCCAGGAGGGCCAAAACCAACAGGGCTGGGTCTATGATTCAAACAAGCTTTTCTCAAAAATGGTTAAGTCGAGGATGCCCTTTTTATCTAACTTATCCCTTTATCCAACAAGGCAGTGCCATCTCCTAGAGCACACCAACCCCTTAAGAAGAATTCGCATGAAGAAGGTTACGAATTTGTGCCTAAAAAACTAGGCATAATGAATGGGCAAGAAGTATAACCAATCCATCTTTTCCATCGAGATGCATGTAGTGCAAAAATCAAGACGAGTTTTTCACCTGAAGAGGAAGAGTAATTAGACCGCCACAGCAAACTCCGGCAAAAAAACAGTCCGCTGATATGCCCTGCATGAATTTTCAATTCTGCTGTTAACAGATTGAAGCAGGACTAATAGCTATCTAGTAGTAAAAAAGAAGGATAAAAAGATTATTCCTCAATATTTAGCCCTGGTTTAAGAAGGTTTACAAGTACATAATATTGTATATCTGGAAGTGAAACTGCTTAGTTCTGGCTTGTAATCTCATATATAATGTATCCGTATAAAAGAGAATGTTTAAAATTTCTTAAACAGCATATATTAACGGCATGCAGACAAAAGAATGATGGTTTGAGTTTTTTAAAACAGATAAGTACAACAAAATACAGTTTTTTTATCCTCAGCCCTATTATGTAAGCTTTCTGTGATAAGTCTGCTCTTTTCTTTTCTTAAAGACAGTATGTACTGGCAGTCTTTAGGTATCTAATGATATTCAACTGAAAGAGAAAAGGCCAACAACTAGTATCGTTATGCTAATTGATATCAACAATCCAGATTCTTGGTTGTAGTGGAGAGACAGTGTAGTGAACTATGTAATACTCACAGTATATCCAATAGAAAAGTCATTTAAGTTTTTCTTATTAGTTATGAAGGAATGACTTACCAATGCACCGGCTAGAAATGCTGTAGGATTACGTACACCAAGTGAAAAGCGCTCAACTGCAGAACAGAAGTATTACTAATAAGAAGTCTGCTAAAATCTACTAGCTACTATCAATTGTCTCGCAATCTTATGCTTCAGTTCTTTCACAATCTATTAACTACTATGAAATCCCATGTCCTTTTGTCCACGTGGCGATATTAGCTTAATTTGAATCTTTGTGAGACCTACCAGTCAACCTAATATATTTTGCTCATATATTTTTCATTTAATTGGTTAAGAGACTTTTCAAATTTTCTTTTGTGGGACCTAACTACCATCTTAAAATATCTTGCTTAATTAATTATGGGCTTTTGTGGGAAGCCAACTGTCATTTTAACTTATTTGCCCATGGATCCCACCCGTTAGTTTATTTTCCTCATTCTCTTCCTATTTAATTTCTTCAGAGACTCTTCATTCCACCTTCGTCTCTAGCGTCGCTTCGACTCCCGAGTTGCCCTCTCTAGACGGAAAATTAGGGCGAGTTTATCAGCCGTCCTTCTTCCCTTCTCGCTGTTTTTGTTAGCGACGCTTCGTTCCAGCATATTGATCCCTCTCCAGTCGCAATAATGGTTTGGATTCATCTCATCGGATATATCTATTTGCCCAATCTGAAGGGTCATCTTACGTTAAATGCGGTATTTCCCGTTGCTTTTTTTTTTTTGTGCGGCAAAACATCTCCACTCCTCTGCCAGTTTTCTTTCCTTCTCTGATTTGGTTTCCACCTTTCATTCCTGTTGTAATTTCAATTTTCCGAATCTAAAGGATCATCTTACGTTTAATGCGGTATTTCCCATTGCCTTTTTTTTTTTTGTGCGGCAAAACATCTCCACTCCTCTGCCAGTTTTCTCTTCTTCTCTGATTTAGTTTCCACCTTTCATTCATGTTGTAATTTCAATTTGTGTACTTATTGTTTTTTTCTCAGAAAATACTAAATACTTTTATTTTCTCTCAAGAAATTAACTGCTTATGGCTCCAACAATTAATCATATTAACAGGTTCCTTTTTACTTTGAATTTGATCTTTTATTTGTTTACTCCAATTTTCCTATTGTATATTACATTTTAAATTAATATGAATCTTTTTTATTAGGAATTTCTTGACTCTGTATCTACAATTGATTATCTCAAATTTTGTAAGTTTCTTGGCCTACTTTTTATGTATATAATTATTTTTTTGCAGGTTTTTTTACACTGTTACAACTGTAAATTTCATTGTATCTATGGTTGCCGCTACTGCTATTTCTTCATTTGCTTCTGCTTTTTTTTTTTCTTATTCAATTTTTTTCCTCTTATGTAATTACTATTTCTTCTTTCTTTACCTTTTTTCACAAGACATCAAATATTTCTTCAAGTTATTTATACACCAAATTTTCTTTTCTTAAGAAAAGAATTTTAACATAAAAACGCAAGTTAAATATTGAATATTATCTACCCGCAGCATCGTGCGAGTCACTGCACTAGTCTATAAATTAAATAAGTTGGAATGCCAAGTATGACATGTTAGATTTTACTCCATTATTATGGCCTTTACGATCACATAAATAAATAAAATAGAATAAATAAACTTAATACTTGAATTTGAAAGGGCGAAATGACCAAAGTCATTTACCAACTCAATGAATAAGGTGATTTGAAAAGACAAATTCAATGTGTAAGTCATCACCATGAATAAGGTAATATGAAAAGACACATTAAATGTGTAGATTATAACCATGAGATAAAGAATCAAAGAAATACATAAATGCCGGGTCTTCAAAATCTGACGTGGCGACTCCTCCTTTTTATTGGTTTTTGTTTTGTATTTCTTTTTATTTTTGGCTTCCCCCTTTTCCTTTTGCGCCCTTTCGTGGTTACAAGCTCTGCTGATTGCCTTCTCTCTTGACTTCTTTGTTGCTTCGGTTTCTATTTTCTTTTTTTTTTTCCTTTGGTTTTGGGCTTTCCTGTTTTCCTTTTGGGCCATTTCGTAGCTACAGGCTCCATCGGTTGCCCTCTCTCTACGATCTCTCTACTTCACGTGATAGATGCCTCTCTCCCCATGTTTTACATTGCGGATGCAATCTCCGGTGCGATTGTCTCCCGTTGCTAGTGGCGATGTGATGGCCCGTGGATGCCTCTCTCCCCATGTTTTACATTGCGGATGCAATCTCCGGTGCGATTGTCTCCAGTTGCTAGTGGCGATGTGATGGCCCGTGATCGAGCGTTGGGTTACCAATGATCAAGTGGCCTAATGCTAAATTTCCTCTCCTCCTCGCCTAGACACTCCCCCCCTCCCCCCCCCCAACCCAGGTACCGGCAAATTTAGCGAGGATTCTCAATTAATGGCTGAGACGAGATCTGGTATCTTCGTGGCCGTCGGTTGTGCCAGTAACCTCCACTAGACGGCCCCTCCCTCCCCACAAAAATCGGGAGTGTAGGGCCATCGGGGGGCGAATCTAATGAGGATCTCCCCTGGTATCTCTGTGGCCGTCGGTTGCGCTAGTTATCTGCGATGATGGCCTTGCCGACCATCATCAACACCTATACTAACCTACATCTGTGTTTGCACGAGGACTATGCTGAGCAAATTCTGTAAATACCCCTATCTATTTCTAAGATCCCCTTTATAGTTTCCTTCCTTGTCATATATTTAAGGCTCAGTGTCACCATAAATATGGTGAGATGAAAAACTATTTGCACATTCAATGCGTAAGTTATCAAATGGAAGACCTGAAGTCTAAATGAATGTGACATTCTTCGTGGTTAGATTCATGTAACTTAGAGATAATAAAAGGTTGTCATGGTCAGATATAGTAACTTATATTGGAAAAATATTAAGAGTTGTTATCAATTGCTCCTTGATGGATGGAGTTCTAAAATAACTATAATAGGGCTGTGGTCCCTCTTTCTACTCAAGCGCTCATGCAGTACTTCATAATTCCATCAATTAGAACAAACATACAGTACTTCGTAACTCCATCAATCAGAACAAACATAAGTGAGTGAGGAGAAAGAAGACACAAGGCATCTACTTGAAGTTTGGGATCGGGAGCTAGAGGATCGGTGCAATTGAAGAAAAGTAAAGGAATCGGAGGCAAACGTGGGTATTCTATATAATTAACTTTGAACCAAGGCTCAAGATATGATAATTTTATTTATTTTGATTATGCGTGTTTTGTAAAATATAGCCCAGGGATCCTAAATTTTGCTAACATGACAATCAAGAACTGCTTGTATGACCCCAACCCTGGCTCTTTTACCTTGTTTTTCTACGCTATATTCGTATGCTTTATTCCTTGTTACAAGTACTATATTGTGCCTGGCCTGGCGAGACAAACTGCTAAAATGTACTTATCTTTTACTTCTTTGTGGCATCTCAGCTTCTCTGCCCAAACCTTATGTGATGTCTGATAAATGTGAAACAGCTCTCCCAACATTTTGGACTAATCCAAATACCAGATTCTTTGCTATAATAATTTCCAAATAATAGAACTTACCAAAGCCAATGAGGTTGCCATATTTCTGTACAACTCGCGTTATACTTAGAGCTTTCTCTTTGCCGATTCCTAGCTGCAAATTGCCATCAAGGAGACATGCAGTTGTTAAGGGATATTAGCAGAGTTAACTTCAATAAATAGTTTCTGAAAATTTTAGCCCTTGAAGTGTGAACTTGACCTCAATTTCACTCTTTAATAGTTTCAATTCCAGATAAGTAAGTCCTATTAGCTTAGCACCTGCAGATAGCTTAGCACCTGAAGAAGGCATCATTTTGGCACTGGCACTATCACTCTTCACTAGACTTCGTTCTGTAAATATATGTACTCTGAGGACAAAACTGAATCGAAATCAAACTCCAAGGAAGTTGCCAGAAATGAGATTCTGAGGATGAGACCGAAAGAGGAGCCATACTTCAAGCACTAGTCTCGAGCTGTACACCGATGGGCGGCCAAGATGTTTTAAGATGGAGGTGGACGGAATGCAAAATATTTACGGTGCGAACACTATACAACTTCCTGACGCAAAATATTATGAGGGACCCTACCCGTCTTCAGATCCAGAAGCTCAAAATCCCAGTAAGGTGAAGATATTTATAGGACTGCTCCTAAGGAACAGGATGCTGACTAAGAACAACCTAGTGAGGAGAGGTTGGATGAGCGAGCTGACTTGTGTTTTATGCGAAGACGAACTCGAGACCACTAATCACCTCTTGCACAACTGCGGTTATAGCAAGCAGCCAAGCACATATTATTCATGATCATAGCAGATGAGGAGCGCAAACCGAATCGCGAGTTACACCACTGGCCATCAGCCAGGAGCTTCCGTGTTCACTGCGTGAGCTATGGGAGGGAATCAATACAGGGGACAGGGAAGACCAAAGATGGAAGTTGATGTTAACCAAACAGGCACAGCGTTGGTGGACTATCTGGCGTGAGATAAATAACAGTATCTTCCAGCAGCGAAAAAAGTCGGTCCCGCTGGTTATGAATGACCTTGAGCACCTTCTGGAGTCCTGGGTTCACTTCTGTTAGCATAGGGGTGGTCTAATATTGTCAGTGTTGACCCTTGCCTGAGTGGTGGTCATCATGTTTTCTTTGTTTATTTTTTTCTTTCTTTTCTTTTTTCCTCCTCAGTGGCTAAGCTGCCTCTTATTTGTTACTTAGTTCATTAACCTTATGAATAAAAAGGGTTGCTCGCTATGATTCTTATTATTTAAGAAAAAAAAAATACTGAGGACGAAACTAAATATGGGCGAAACTTTATGGAATGTGTAATTCTAGTTTTATACCTTGCTAAGTAGATTCTCAGATGCCTTGGTCTGCCTAAATGCTCTCCCTAGGTAGAATGGAATCATATCACTGATACAAACTCCCCTGCAGATAGGACCAGCAAAACTGCTTAAAACATACACGTGATATGAAGTTACACTTGATACACTAGTTGAATAAAGTTGCCGAAACTTTTACAATTATATTTTGTAGTAATCAAGAAGTTAATTACAAAGTTAAATATAAACATACCAGTATACCCATAAAACAGTGGAGACAATGAAATGCGCATTAGCAGAAAGTGAGGTAGCCAAAGTTTGCCAATTCCCATTTAAAGAAAGACTCCGCGCTAAAGATATGCCGACCTACACCAATAGCTAAACAAACGTTTATACTGCTTCAGATATACAATAACTTAAACCAAAAATCTTTGTATAGATTGCAAACAATGGGGACTGCCTTATAAATAAACAAATGGAAGAATGATAGTAAATTATAACTGTATTGAGCTTGGTCAAACAGAAGGTACCAGTACAGAGTACAGACCCAAATATTAAGAGCCTCTTCACTAATAAAAAGTCCGCAACCAGCAGCCATGAGCAACCAAAAGTAGATCCACCTGAAAATATTTTCCTCATGAGAACTACTAACAGTGCAAATGAGTAAAGATAGCCCTAGCAATATAAGCAACCAGGTGACAATCTTAGTAAAATTATGCAGAACTAAGATAACAAAATGACTGCCATGGAAAAGGAATGACAAAAATGAAAAAAAAAAAAAAAGAAAAAAAAAGAAGAAAAAGATCCACATCCAGACGTAGTATATGCTTTAACCAGGAAAAATCTCGTAGTTCTCAATCACATGAACCTATTTATATGCAGGCCAAGATATGACAATGATGCATACATGTAAGTACAAATGAAGAAAAAGGCACCTAACAAGAACAAACTAAAATAGGTTTTCTTAAATCAGTCAATAGAATTGACAATTAGTTCAATTCTAAGCGAAGGAAAAGTGAAAGCCCATCAACACTGGCCACTTGAATATGCATAATTGACATGACCTGAAAATTTATAATTTTGTGATAAACGATGTACTATTTGCAGTAGCCTTACACGAAAGGAACAAACGCTTTTAATGAAATGTTGATGGATTTTGTGTCATGGTTGTTTTTCAACTACCATTTATGTTTGATCCGCCAAAAAATAGAAGATATTTTGGTATCGCTGGAGTACTGCTTTGATATATGAAGTTGGACCTTAGTATCAGCTCCAGATTTTTGTGCATTCTCTCATATATAAATCCACAGGCTGATTCAATATATGTCCCACCAAGAGTTTATTTCACTATTTATTTGAAATTCACAACAGCAAATTTGGTTGTAAATAGTTGCTAAAGCTAAATTTGGATGGAAAACCACAAACAAATACAACAACCAGATTTACATATATCTTGCTATTTGTGCCTTAATATTTAGCAGCGGCAGTAAAGTTACCAAGCATAGAGATGAACAAACCAAAAAATCAGGAAACAGCAAGAACTAATTCAATCATATGTTCATACCCTAGAGTACGTTCTGGAAGTACAATTTTATTTCCAAAGAGCTCCAAGGTAAAGCCGACTGGAGATGGCAGTGGATTTGATTGTGATGAGTCATCAACAAAATGCAGAAAACTGAAGGATGTTCCTGAAGAAGGCCACTTCAAGTAAACAGATATCAGAGTAACTGTTGCCGCAATGCCCACAGCAACTGCTAATTTAGCCAGGAATGATGTCCCTGGACTACTTGGTTTCGCTTCTAACCCTTCGAGCATCTCATTGATTTCATTGTCATCATTGGAAGGTTCTAATCCAGAAACTGATGCCTTAGTGATTTGAAAATCAAATCGAGAAAAACTCTGCATACTGGTTATGTAAGATAGAAATATTAGATATTGTCAACCAAATTATAAGATAAATTCAATTCAAAGCATGCTCAATTAGTCATGCCTAAGTTGCGAGTTCGTAGCAATCCACTCAAACACATTTAAATCCAAAAATACATTCTCTTGCAAAATGTGTATATTTTTATCAACTTCACCTACACTAGAATTTTATTAGTAAAACAATTAAACCCATTTCACTTCACATCCTGTCCTCTGCATTACACTCCATTCTATGATACTAGCATGTAAAATAAGCAATATAACGTTGTTCAATCATTTTATCCAATCATAAACTGGAACTAATGATGCAAAGCTCCTGAACCCCAATGAATTAGTGGTCGGATCCGAACCAATCCCTTTTAGGACTGGTTTAGGATTGCACTCTTCTCATTAGAGGGCGAGAAAAATTTTAAAATAGTTGTAAGAGCTGCCACCGGTACGGACGGGACCATCATTCTAAAGAAGGGAAGCTTTAAGTGCTTCGGATTACTTTGGACGCGCTAAAGCATTAAAGTAGGTGTAAACAAAGTTATATTACGAACGTGTTCTCTAAAAGCATCAGCATGCTTCAAGGGCTGTTTGATTTGCATGTAATTACAATTGCACTGCAGTTGCAGCTACATACAGATCCAAATCCGGTGTTTGGCTTAATACATTTGAATCTAATTGTTGCAGTTGAAACTGCATGAGGAGGCACAATTGGAGAAGTTGGAACTATATCCAAATTGGCCACAATTCTAATTACAGCAGCTAGAGAGAGTAACTTTACCTACCTAATCACTTTTTCAACAAAAAATATTTTTCTTTTCTACCACATATAAAAAGTAATAAAACTTTGAAAATATATTTTTCAACTGCATGCAAGCAAAAAAAAAAAAAAAAGCTTATAATTGCAACATGCATATAACTGCAACTGCTGTATTGTTATCTACATGCATCTCTAAACCAAATATGTAGCACTTTAGAAAATTAATCCGTGCTAATAAAAAATAAAATCAGCTAAGTTAACTTTAAGCCATTAGATTTTAGTATAACACCATCAAAATTTAAAATCCTGACAAATTAATTAAAACCGAACCGGTGGTTCGGTTCACCGGTTCGATAATGTGACGCCCCACTTCACAAGGAGTTATCCAAGACTAGTTTAATTCTAGCGCGCTTTACCCTCTTAACCTCTTGAGCCTAACCACCATCGAAAATCAAAATGCAATAGTGGGGTTAAGAGATTTAGTCTTACTATATATTATTATATTTAGGACTATTCTAATAGCTGAAATTATAGAGGGAACATAAACCCGAAAAGCATTCATAGTAATGTTTTCCACAGCAATGGAGTTCTAAAGCATCAGAAAAGTGGATACATTCGGAAAACGCATTTTCCATAACTATTTGTTTTTTTTTTTTTGAAATTCGAACATCAGTTTCAGAAGAAGCGAAAAAGAAAGAGCACCGTCGGAAGCGGGCCGAGTAAGAGTAAGAGCAAGAGCGCCGAAAGAAGCAGCGAGCAGACCATGCTTTCATTGCCGGACCAGCAGCGCCGGATATCGGAGAGGGGTGAAAGCTCAGCAGCGGCTGCGACGCCGAGCGGCGGCGGCGGAGGAGGAGAAAGCCGTGGGCCGAAAAAGGAGCCGACGCCATTGTCTTCTTCTTCTTTCTTTTTTTTCTTTTTTGTTTTTATTTTGGTTTCTTATTGCGTCTTTTCTCTTTGCTTGCTTGATAGAAGAGACGGGGCTTTTTAGTTCCACAGTTCTCTTCTAAAATTTTATTTTAAAAATAAATCTGTTAAAATTTTATTTATTTATAAAAGCAATGAATTATTCACCGCTTTTAAAAGCGTTAAATCATTCACCGTTTTCTTTCTTTTTCTTTCTTTTTATTATAATTCTACGATGATAAAAGCGGTAGATAATTCACCGCTTTTATTATTTTTTTATGCTAAATAGAAGTTATGAATACGGTGAATCATTCACCGCATTTAAAGATCTATTTTCATAATTATTTTTTTTAAAAAAATATTTTTATAATTATAAAAATCGATAGGATTAGTTATAAAAAATATTCGAAAGAGAAGTGTATGGCGCGGGCGAATGGATGGTTGGTTTTCAGGGTAGGGATTCACAAGCGCGACTCGTTTAGAATATGCCGCGGGACCTTCTCTTTTTTTTTTTTTTCTTTTTTTTCTTTGTTTTTTTTCCATTTAGGTCCTTCAATTTTTTTTTTCACATTTAATCAAAACAGCCAAAATTTTTAAGGCTTCATTTTGAATTATGAGGAGATTGCATTACATGTGATAAGAAAGTACGATAGAAAAATATTTTGATTATTTCTGTATATAATATTACGTTTCATATATCATAATGAATCAGTTATAATATATTTTCTGCATCCTACCGAAAAACACAGAAATATATTTTTATATATTTTTGTCTCAACTCCATTTTATCTAGTAGCATAGATGGACATCAATACCAAATTAAGCCTAAGTTGAGTAGCCGAACCCCCTACTAACAGTCTAAAAAATTAAACGGTTAACTAAGGATGGATATAGATATTCAAAATTTATCTGAATCTGAATCCGAATCCGAACGAAGCGAATTTATCAGATGCAAACGGATATGGTTTCGGATAAACAAAAATCGGACGGATATGGATTTTGACTGTATCCGATCCGAATCCGAACCTGGCCCAAACCTGAATTTATTTTACATTATATATAATATGTATATAAAAATTTGATGTTATATTTGAATTTATATTTTAAAAATTTAGATTTAATGTAATATATTTGGAAATATTGAAAAGAGAAATAATTGTTTAGGGTTCGGATTTTCGAGTTCAGTTTTGAGTTTGAATATGGATTTTTAAAATCCGTCGGGCTCGGGTTCGAATTCAGTTTTCGGGTTTGGAGTCGGGTTTAGGTTCGGATTTTACAAATTCGCTCCAAATCCTACCTTTTAACATTCCTATAGTTAACAAATATGTGGATATAATTTTTTTTAGCAAAACAGTACTATCAGTCTACTGTCTACAAGATTTTATACATTTTTTTTTTCACGTTCGTCTTGCTTGAGGCCTCCTGTTGTGTCACCCTTGTAGCCTAATTCATCATTCCACAATAAATAAAACGAGTAACATGCTATCTTTTTTTTTCTTTTTTCTTTTTTTTTTTTTGAGAGAGATAGATAGCACGCTACCCGCTTCGTTTATTTCATTTAGAATAAACTTAGCTGGAAATGTGAATCAACTAGGATTCCAACTTGGGTCTCGGGTACCAACCACCAAGCCCTTTGCCACTTGCTCTAGGGACGGTCGGTATGCTATCTTTTTTTCTCAAAAAAAAAAAAAAAAAGTTGAGCATGTGGTGCTCGCGTTCAAGAATCCAATAAGATTAATTCTGTTTGGATGTCAAAATGAGTCATCTGCATATAAGAATTTTCTAATATGATTGTAAGTAAGGAGTTTACTTTTCGGTTCTTTAAAATTCTTGCTATATATAATTTATTAGGATAATACATTTTAGCCATGAAGTGATTAATATTATCTAAAAAAATAATTTGAAAGTTGAATATGCTATCTAATTTTAAATATTTGATGGCACTCTTTATCAATCAAATGTATATGCATTCATTTACTGAGCCAAGATAATCCTTTTAATTTTTCAAATTATTAAGTTAAAAAAATTGTTTTCAAGTTAAATATCACAATTGGTTATTTTCTGTCCAATTCTATAAAAAAATCCACTAGTTCTTACAAATACATAATTTGACAGTTTCTTAAGGCATACGTAACAATTTTTCGTGCTTCCACGTCTTGCACCTTTTTCCCTTAACTTTTTTGGCTCCGTCCCAAGGTTGGACCAGCTTGGACCAAAATATTCCCAAGATATTCTTGGGATTTTCCAAGACAGCTCCTTGGTTCCTTCTCAAGAAAATCCTCTCTCTTTTTCCTCATCCAGCTGGCTCCCTCCCTCTCTCTCCTCCTCTTCCCTACTTTCTCTCTCTCTCTTCCCTTCTCCTCTCTATCTTAGCCCCCCTCTCTCTTTCCCTATCATTCATTAGCGTAAGCGGTGGCAATGGCTTGTGCTGGCGCCGCCACCCGGGGTCGGAAAGGGAGAGCGCAGCGGCGACAGCAGCAGCCATAGAGGCCGCGGCGAGGGCCGTGGGGGCGTCGAGGGCGGAGATGTCCGTCGCCGAGGGGAGGGCCGGCACGCGGGTGGAGAGAGCTAATGAAGGGTCAAATGAGTTGAATTTTTTTCAATTTTTTATAATTATTTTATTTGAAACATAAATTCTTGATATTAAGTTGGCAAATATTTTGATTTTTAAATTATTTTATTTGAAACATAAATTCTTAATATTGAGTTGGCAAATATTTTGATATAGTTAACGACTTTTTTTTATGTATTACGTTTTTAATTTTGCTAAAATAAATTTTAAATTTTAAGTAATTTTTAATATTGAGTTGATAAATATTTTGATATTGAGAAGTTAACGATTTTTTCGAATGTATTATGTTTTTAATTTTATTGAGAAGTTAATGATTTTTTTGAATGTATTATGTTTTTAAATTTACCTTTCAAATTTTAAAATTTAAATAATTAAATATTAATTAATTAAAATTTTATTTATCTGCAGCGTAGCGCGGGTTTCATACTAGTTTGCATAATTTGAGGGTCAGAGAGGGCTGAGGGCAGCGGAGGAGGCGATGAGGGCAGCGGAGGCGGTGGAGAAGGCGATGGCAAGAGGGTCGTGAAGGCAGTGGAGAAGGCAATGAGGGTCAGAGAGGGTAAAAAAAATTACAAAAAAAGTAAAACATTAGAGAAAAAAGAAGATGATGATAAAGTTATACTATTTTAGAGAAACGTTGCACTGTTTTAAAGAAAACTTACACTATTTGAGATTAAAAAAAAAATTTAAACTTTTCTGAATAAAAGTTGTATTCTTTGAACGAAAGTTGTACTATTGGAATGAAAATTACACTATTTTTTCTCTTCCTCCTTCTCCTCCTTTTTCTTTGTTTTCATATGGATGAGGAGAAATAATAAAATATTTGCCCAAATAGTGCAAGTTTCGTTCAAAGAGTACAAGTTTCGTTCAAAAAGTGCAAATTTTCTTTAAAACAGTACAATATTTCTCTAAAACAGTGCATCTTCATCACCTTCTTCTTTTCTCTCTGATTTTTTATTTTTCTTATATAAAAAAATATTTTTTTATATTTTATTCCATTTATTTTATTTATTTTTTATATTTTTTTTTTCTTGGCTCCACTCTCACCCGTGCTTGCTTCGAGTCCTCCTTCTCCGGCGCCGGTGTCGATGTCTGCGCCGACGAAGGCGGTGTAAGAGGACGTGAATATTGTCTTCGTTACTGTCGTAGAGGGTCGCGGAAGCGATGGAGGGAGTCGAAGAGAAAAAAAAAAAAAGAATGACAGAAAAAAAGGAGAGGAAGAGGACGCGACGTTACCCTCTTTATTGTCATAAAGAACCGGGGAGGCGATGTGTCACGCCCCGAGCCCGCCTCTTTGGTCGGATTCGGGCACGCCAACAGACCGCCGAACGGACAGGATTTCCCCTGCACGCGGACAGAGTCTCCCCTGTACGTTCAAGGCGTCGCAATCAATACAAGTACAAAAGGTTCCAAAGGGCTCGGGGCGTGACATGATGGAGGAGGGTCGGAGAGGGAAAAAAAAGGGTCGCGGCGCAGCATCGGCATCGTTGGAGGTGAGGAAGGCCGGGGGGAGTGCGTGGGCGAGAGTGAAGAGAAAAAAAAGAGAGGAAGAGGGTGCGACGTTATCGTCGTGGATGGTCGCGGAGACGGTGGAGGAGGTTAGAAGAAAAAAAAAAGAACGAGAGAAAAAAAAAGGAGAGGAAGAGGACACGGCATTACCCTCTTTACTGTCTTAAAGAACTAGAGAGATGATGGAGGAGAGTCGGAGAAGAAAAAAAAAAAGAGGATCGCAGCGCGGCCTCGGCATGGTCAGAGGTGAGGAAGGCGGGGGGAGGGGGGTGCACGGGCGAGGATGTGCCGAACAGAGGCAAGGCGGGCCGCCTTCACCTCCGCCGTCCTCTTGGGAGAGAAAGAAGATAAAGAACGAGAGGAAAAAAAAAAAAGGGAGGGAAAAAAGGGAACAAGGATATTTTGGTCAGTTTATTAAAAATCCGGCCCGAATCTGTAAAATCCAAAAAAATGGTCTGCTTTGGCAAAAGTTCAAAACTAGTGGATTTTTTTTGCAAATTGGCCAAAAAAAATCAAAGAGCTAAATGCGAAAAAAATAAAAAACAAGAAACAAAAAACTATGCCGTGACATCGATTGTGGAAATATCCTTCTGCACACTGGCATGTGCACAAGGTGTGTGCTCATACGTGCGGAAGTAGCCAGCTTGGCCCTTGGAGGTTGCCTTGAAGTCGTGAACGAACATCCAGCGACGTCGAAGGCTTATATGCAGTTTTAATCAAAATCGAACTGAAAACGTTTTTGCCGTAGAGGAAGAAATTTAAAATTGAATAGTTGTAAATATGTTTGTCGTTTATGTACTGTCTCAAACTAACACTTTTAAGTGTCAGTATAGGTCAAAAAAAGTATTGCTGGCTATATTACCAACACTTTTTAAAAGTGTTGCTATATGTAGGGTCGCTATATGTAGGGCCGCCTTGATGTTTGGCACCCACTCCTCCAATGACCTGTGACGAAGGGGCACGTGACGATCGTAGCCTTCTACGGTCTCTGCGAGATCCTCACGGTCGAACTCCAGCAACCAGAACCCTACCACGTCGGTTGTGGTAGCAGAAGAGGAGAAGGGGAGATGGTGATCAATTTTTCTTTGTTTCTTTCATTTTCTATTTGTAATCAAGCCGAGCTGGGTGGGGTTGGTTAAGTAAAGTAATTTTTTTTTATTTTTTATTGAATTGGGCTTTATATTTAGGCCTTAGTAGATTTTTTTAAAAGAATTTGACGTAAATGGGACATTTACACAAAAGTGTCCCAAAAATATGTCTCTAACACATAATTCTGTTGTAGTGTCTATATTATAGGATGTGTATACTATATCTTGGTGGATGCAGTTAGTTAATTGTAGACTCTTTGCGCGTACTAGGGTGGCCTTGTGCACACGACGGGTCTGTGCATGTGTCTAGATAGGCTTCTGCTTGAGCCTCAGGATATGTGTCTAGATAGGCTTCTGCTCGAGCCTCCGGACGTGACAGTTATGCTCCTAGGAACATGGAGGCTTCCATACTTCAAAGCCATTTTTTATGATGAAACTTTTGAAGAGATCCGTTAAACTTGATCTAGCGTATTAAAGGTTTCTTCTATAGACCCATCATCTCGGATCATCTCCATCTAATCTAAGAAACTCCAACAAGTGTGTGACATAAGATTGGACCATTATAAGACTGTCTATAGAAGGAACCATTGCTCCCTCCTTTATGAATGTTTGATCTTTTCAAAATGATCATTTATTCCTATCGATACAATAGAACCATAACATCTCTCTATTGTTTGCCGCTGTCATTGCTGCTCTTCCCTTCTTCACCTCGCTGCTGCCTCGATAAGGGTGGAGGCCACTGTTGTGGAGGTGGAGGAGATGATGATGATAATGATCATGATGATGGAGGAGATGATAACAGGAAAACGGAGCTTATGAGAGAGCAAAATACAAGGAAGAGTCAACTATCGCCGAGGTGCTGAAGCCTTACCTAGCTCTCTTTCATAAAAATATTTTGAATATAATCTTTTTCGAAATATGTCTTATTCTAATCTTATTTATACTAATTAGCCAAATAAAATTTATAAAAAATATTTTTTTATTTCTAATTAGAAGAGAGGAGCTCTCTCTCTCTCTCTCTCTCTCTTTCATTCTTTCTTTCTCTGCCTCTTTGCCGATGCCGTCCACCGCCCACCGCGCTGCCCTCCACCCTGCCATCCCCCTCCCCCTCTCTATGTTCGCTTTCCTTCTCCAGCTGTGGGGCAATAGCAACACTGCAAAGCAGTGACGAAGAGCAAGACAGAGGGGAGGGGAAGGAGAGAGGGGTGAAGGGTGGCAGGGTAAAGGTGACAAGCCTAAGCCGTGTTGCGAGAGAACAAGCACAAACACAAAAAGAGAGGAATACACGAAGCACCAATTTTTTGTCAAAGACGAAAAATATTATTAATCAATTCTAAAAACTAATTACATTAACTAGACACCATGCTTATATATAGGGTCAATACCCCAATCCCACTATAAACGAAGATCATAAATTTTAATATATCTTAAAATCTAATCCAATCAGCAATAGCCAAATAATCGGACTTAAAATAAAAAAAATACAAACTTTTCAAAAATAACCTAACAATGTAAAATAGAGGCCGAAACAATTGAATTTAGGTCTCAAATTTGACTAAATACGGCTTTTCCGTTTCATGCGTAGATCTCAAAAAGTGTTTTTCAAATTAAAATTGCACACTAGAATCGGACACTCGAACAAAAAATTAATCATTTAAAGATTTTTCATACTAATGTAAAAATTATCAAACTCAATGAAATTTTCAGCTCAACTTCATTGAGCCGCGCTTTTTTAAGAACTCTAACGCTAAATTGGCCGCATCATAAGGGCAGCGATGGTGGTTGGTGGATGGCAATGGTGAGAAGGCAGGGAAGAGAAGAGGAGAGCGGAGAGAGAAAGAAAACTTCTTATAAATTTTATTTACCTAAATAGTATAAATTAATAAGGTTAGATTAGAAAATATTTTGAAAAAAAAAAATAATGTTGGGAATATTTTTATAAAGAGGACTACGCAGGGCATTAGCTCCTGTGCACCGAGCACCTTGGGTTTTCTCCTTTATTACTTTTCTCTTTTTTTTTTCAAAATCCCTTTTTTTTCTTTTTTTCTTTTTTTTTTCTTTCTCTGCATGCTAAAATAAGATTTTTTTTAAAATTTAGAAAACAACAAATTTAGCAAATTTATCAACTTTATAATACTTTATGAAAGCCTTCATATTAGTCTATAAGTAAAATATTGCAAAATATTTTTATTTATTGTAATATCTATTTATAGAAAAATATTTTGCTGATTTATATTTTTTTTGGCCAAATTAAAGAAACATCCATATAAATATTTATTTTTTTACTNCATGATATTTTGACTCTAAAATTAAGGTTAATTAGTTCAATAAATTTATAGTTGCGAGAGTTGTATGAAATATACTAACTAAACTTATATTGATAGAAGACGCATTCAAATTTTGAAGTTAGTGTGCCTTTGACTGACACAGATCAAACAAATAGAAATGTTAGGTATTAAAATCAAAATTTTGAAAGATTGAACAGTCAATTCAGAATGATCAATTGTTTGAATATATTCTGTATATTTTTGCCAAAATAAAAATAAAATAAAATAAAAGAAAAGAAAAGCGGAATTCAATAAAAAAGGAAGCAATAAGAAAATTGAATTATTATAGGAAATCGAATTATTATAGGGAAAAAATAGTCTCAGTAGGAGAGAGATTTGTTTTTCTGTAAAACCATATTAGGATGGTTTCAGTGTTTCCAATAAAATTAATATATTATATTTAAGGGGCAATTGCCTATATACCTGTAGTGTCCCTAGTGTTAGCAGTCTGAGAGACTTCAGCATCTGTGACTTGTCGGCACGTTTGATGGGTGTCGAGACAAGTCGGAGTCGTTTTAGCGCGAAATAGACGCAAAATGGACTCAGCGCGATGTGAGAGTGGAGTTCTGACACTGAAATCTGCAAAGTGTAGAATTACAGTGTTGAGTACCAGTATTTGGGGAGGAGTACCGGTATCCCAGTGAGATTGCAGAACTGGATGCTCTCGGGTTTGCGCATGTCTGATGCTGAGTACCGGTACCTGTTGTGCAGTACCGGTATCGAGTTCGGGTACCGGTACTACATCGGGCTGGTACCGGTACCCAGCGCGCGAGACTGCGGATTGAGGGCCGAGTACCGGTATTCAAGCTAAGTACCGGTACTCCAGGTGGAAAAGTAAGTTAGTAAGGAATATTTTGGTCCTTTTAATGTGTCGTTCATCCTAACCTAACCAGCATATATAT